>NC_056739.1:851772291-852072291 GCF_019279795.1 Protopterus annectens | reverse complement strand
CATCTGCAACTTTAGCTATGAGGGCCTTAAATTGCCAGTTTCACATGCTAAAATATCAGCAATATTTGATGTCTCAGTTAAAACAAAAAATGCTTCCAAATTCGGATCCTCCTAATTATAAAGAAATGCAGGATTTATTGCATGCAGCTGAACAAGTGAGAAAACATACTTTGCAATGTTGTTTTGATTCATTAGAGGCCTCCTGTAGAGCAGACATTACCAGATCATGTTAAAGCAAAATTATTAGATGCACCTTTGCAGCAGGATGTTTTATTTGGAGTTAAGGCAGAAGAGGTATTAAAGAAAATGGAGGATAAGGCAAAATCTATGCAAACGGTGAAGGATTTCTTACAGGTTCAGCCTCCTCGATTCAGCAGAAATTGGCCAACAAAGAATTGGTCCTTTCCAGTTACAGACAGACCTCAAAGGGGCAGATACAGACGTCCAAGAGGTAGAGGTCAACCACAAGGTCCTTACAGGCCTTGACAATGGGGTGCATCAACCCAGAAAGAAGGGGAAGAACAGGCCTCAACTTTACAAAAAACAGCCCTAATGACTTCCCATTACAGCTGCCAAACAGTTCTCTCTTGGCAGCCCCCTTGGGAGGAAAACTGGCACTTTTCTGTCACAATTGGCATATTATCACCAAAGACAAATGGGTTCTCAACATTGTATCTCAAGGTTACAGGTTCCACTTTCACACTTTGCCAAGGCTAAAAGGAATGCCAAATCTGCCACCAAATCAATGGGCAGAGGCTCAAAGACAAATTACAGCACTCATGGACATGAGAGCTATTCAAAAGGTATCAACACAGGAGCAAGGACAAGGATTTTACTCAAGACTCTTTCTGATTCCCAGAAAGGATAAAGCCTGGAGGCCCATTCTGGATCTTTCTTCTCTAAACACTTAACTTGATGTTGCAAAATTCAAAATGTTGACACTACAGCAGCTTCTTCCCATGCTGGGCAAGAAGGCTTGGCTCGTACCTTTGGACCTCAAGGAGGCATACCTGCATGTCCCTATCAGACAAAACTGCAGAAGATGCCTCAGATTCATAGCTGGTTCAATGCACTGCCAATTCTCTGCACTGCCCTTTGGCTTATCGACTGTGCCCAGGGTCTTCACAAAGTGCCTGGCACCAGTAATTGCATTTTGCAGACAGAAAGGAATTCAAATTTATCCGTACCTGGACAACTGCCTGATTCAAGCAGAGAGCAAGGACATTGTTCTAAAACATCTGGTGTTTGTAAAAAGTTAAGTTGCCTAGGGTACACAGTAAACGAAAAGGAGTCAAAACTAGTGCCCTCACAAGAGATAATATTCCTGGGTGCCAGCTTGAATACAACGGCCCAGATGTGTTATCTCACGCCAGGCAAGCAAGGACATCTGACGCGATATTTTCAATTGATGGCAACTAAGACCCAACTCCCTGCAAGAAAAATTCTGCAGGCCTTGGGTTACATGGCATCTTGCATACTACTAATTCCATATGCCAGACTGCATATGAGGAAACTACAATGGTACCTAAAGAGTGTCTGGTCTCAACACTGTCAAAGTTTGGAAACAGTAATACCACTAATTCCTTGCCTTCAACAGGAGTTTCGATGGTGGGCTTAAGCATGTCACCTCAACAAGGGACAGCCTTTCACTCAACCCACAGCCAGGCAAACACTGACAACAGATGCATCGGATTACGCCTGGGGAGCACACATGGCAGGAAAATGTATTCAGGGCAAGTGGCCCGCAAAACAAAGGCATCTTCACATCAATCAAAAAGAGATGCTAGCTGTACAAAATGCCCTTTTAGCTTTCAAGGACCTTCTGCATCCAGGACAACTACTACTAAAGACAGACACCACCACAGTTATGTGATACATAAACAAGCAATGGGGCACTCGTTCTTATCCCCTCTGTAGACAAGCCATGACCTTGTGGAACACAGCTCTAACCTATCAAGTTCATCTGCAAGCACAATTCCTGCCAGGAGAGAAAAACACACTGGCAGATGACTTAAGCAGACACATCATGGATCCGCGTGAGTGGAAAATACATCCACAAATGTTCAGAATGATAACACAAAAGTGGTGGAGCCCGGACAAAGATCTGTTTGCATCCCCAATGAACTGCCAGCTACATTAATTCTGCACAAGGACTTACCACCCACAAGCATGGAAAGTGGATGCCCTCTCATTCAGCTGGAAAAAACAACAAGTATATGCTTTCCCACCACTACCTCTCCTTCCAAAGGTACTCATAAAAGCCAGGCAAGAAAAGCCAAACATGATCCTGATTGCCCCAGACTGGCCACGCCAGCACTGGTACCCAATCTTAAAGAACTTGGCACAAGGGCCACCCTGGACTTTGCCTCATATCCCACATCATCTGACTCAGCACAACAATCAGATACTTCACAGCCAGCTAAAGACTTTAAACCTGGCTGCATGGCAGATTCCTTAGTCAAGCAAGCAATGCCTCTCTCCAAAGCTGCTATGAATGTCATTCTGGAGGCCAGAAGGCCTAGCACCAGGAAAGCCTATTCGGATAAATAGAAGAGATTCTGTGCCTGGAGCCATATATTCCTCAGATACTACAATATTTAACTGAGATGCTGGACAAAGGCCTCTCCTTTTCATCCATCAAGATCCACGCCTCTGCCATCTCTGCTCATTACAACACGGACCCACCTATTTTTTCTAATCCTTTGCTAAAACAGTACCTCAGAGGGGCTAAAAACATAAGACCGCCCCGTAGAGCACCAACTCCAACTTGGGACCTCAACTTCGTGTTGGAAAAATTAACTTTACCTCCTTTTGAGCCAGCAAACTCAGCAGATTTAAAATATCTCTCTTGGAAAACTGCTCTGCTCCTGGCAATAAGCTCAGCACGAGGAGTTTCAGAATTACAGGCACTAATGGCAGTGGAACCTTTCATCATTTTCCACCAAGACAGGGTGTCTTTAAGAACAAACCCTACTTTTATGCCAAAGGTGGTATCAAGTGTAGCTCTAAACCAAAACTATTCACTTGCCAACTTTTTATCCAAGCCCACAGAATAAAGGGGAGAGACTTCTGCATTCCTTGGACATACACAGGCAGTTACGTTTCTACTTGGACAAAACCAAAGCTTTCAGGAAAACTGAGCAATTGTTTGTAGCATATGCTGCAGAAGCACAGGGAAAAGCCATTTCACAACAGATAATTTCAAAATGGTTAGGACACTGTATATGTTTCTGCTATACACACCATGGGAAAACTGTACCTAACAGCATTAGGTCTCATTCCACCAGGGCAACAGCCACTTCAACTGAAAACCAAAGAAACTTATAAAAGATTTAAGCTAAGCTTAAAGATTAGCTAAGTTCTTTCAAAATTAGTCTAATGTATTTAACTATTAGTTTCCAAGTATTCTATTTAACTTTTTCCTGCCTAGTATTTTCCCATGTTTTATAATGATTTTATAAGTTTTTTAAGTGCTTTCTCATGTATAGTATTTGATTCCTTCTTGTACAATGTTTTTAAGCAATGTTTTTAAGCAATGCTTTTTTTAGTTTGAGCATGAGGCTTAATTGTTTTTTCACTGCTACTTAATCATTGTGTGATTTTTATTGATTAATAGAATCTCTATTTAAACCTGTGCATTTTTTACTGTGGTGTCTGATGAAGCAACTTTGGCTGTGAAAGCGCTTACCACTTTGTACTTTGCTGTGATTAAACGTTTGCCGTGTGTTATCTTGGTGCATTTTTTACTTTTTAGCCACTTCAACTGCCTACCTCTGAGGAGTACCTACCAAGGACATTTTGGAAGCAGCAAGTTGGAGTTCTGTACATACCTTTACCAAGCATTACCATCTGCCTCTTTACTCTAAATCCAGAGCTGGCTTTGCCACTGCAGTGCTGCAGGGCCTTATAGCCACCCCTAATGCCTTATAGAACCAGCCACCCAACCTCAGCTTTTGGATTCTACCCAAGTGTAATGACTGCAGCAGTGTAACACGATGAACATAGTACAGTTTTGTACCTACCATAAATGTAGATGTTCGAGTGTATACACTGCTGCAGTCCAGGTTACCCTCCCTTCTTCCCCTCTTTCTTGCTGGTACATACCGAAGTCTTATACCCTCTACTACCTATGGGGAGTATTTTCTGGTAACTGAAAGTTTTTGATTGCTTTTCATATGTATGTTTTATTAGCAATTTGCATAGCCTACCTTTTTGGGGGCACCTGACATCTGGGGCAAGAAAAACTGAAGAAAATGGCGTCTGCTGCGTCTTGTATACCCCTGTCGCACTGACGTCAGGGAAGAAGCGACAGCAACCGACGCCGGACCAAGACTTTGGAACTCAGGCCGACTGAGGGACCGCCTGATGGCAGGATAACCCAAGTGTAATGACTGCAGCAGTGTATACACTCGAACATCTACATTTATGGTAGGTACAAAACTGTACTTTTCTGCACTTCTGACAGGGGGCCACTCATTATGAGTTCACAGTGCTACTCTTTGGTCTCACCACAGCCCCAGGGTGTTTACCAAATGCATAGCAGCAGTAACAGCTCACTTGAGACTGCATGGATTCAGTGTGTTTCCTTGTCTAGACAACTGGCTCCTGACTGCAACAAGCAGGCATGTACTGTTACACACCAGGGACTATCAACTACATCTAGCCCCTACCTTGGGCATCAAGATCAACATGCAGAAATCTCGGCTAGAACCCATACAGTTGATGGACCTTATAGGAGCATGTCCAATGCAGCCAGTTGTCTAGCCATCCTGCCTCAAGAAAGGATTTCTACTTTAAGATCGCATGTCAGACATTAATTTTAACCATTTCAGTACCCCCATCAAATCTAGTTCTTAGTGGATTAGGTCAGAGGCTGCCACAATAAACTTAATTCCAACTGCACACTTATGAGAGTACTTCAATGGACTTTGACAGTCCAATGGTCCTTAAACACTCCTATCCATCACCCTATCAGGTTATCCCAAATGTGCAAAGACTCACCTCTATGGTGGCTCCACTTTGAAGAAGTTGAGCAAGGATGACCCTTTGTTCTTCCTCCCCAAATGCCATGTTGACCAACCAGATCTTATCCCCCCCACATCGAGAAGCAGTGAAGGTTTGGCATTGGGCAATCTCTTCCAACCATTTCTTGATTGCAATGCACATTCTGGTGAGATCCAATATTCTGGCGGACAGGCTCAGCAGAGTTATTCTGATGTCTCACGTGAGGTCGCTAAATCAATCGGTGGCAAACATATGATCTTCCATAAGTGGGGTCAACCTTGCTGTGGTATCTTTGCTTCCCCTCTCAACAACAAATGCAGCAGGTTCTTTGCCCTAATCCCTCCCTAGGGAAGTCACCGAGAAATCTTCTAGTCCATGTTTGGCCCTCCAGTCTTCTTTATGCCTTCCCATCACTACCAGTCATACCCAAGTTTCCTCAGAAAGCTCAGAGGTTGAAGAGCAAAGTGATCTTCATTGCTCCCTTTTGGCCTCTACAGATTTGGTTCCCCTTTCTTTGGTCTCACGTAGTATACTCTCTGTGGACACTGGAACCACATCCAGATCTCCCACCCCCCCCCCAATGAGGGCAATTCACCCAGATCTTCCAGGATTGAAATTGACAGCATGGTTTCTGTGATCCAGTGATGGCTAGAAATACCAGGCTTTCCTCACCAGTTCAAAGGATTTTAATATCCTGTCATAAAGCCTCTGCTAGAAAGATTTATAAAAGAAAGTGGAAGAGATTTTTCTGTATGGACTCACCAAAAAACATTTGGATCCTTTTACTGTCCCTATTCATGCAGTTTTGGATTTTCTTGCTTCAGTCTTCTAAAGCAGGGAAGTTTTTCTACTATTGAGGTGCATCTGGCAGTCATCTCAGATTATCACATTAGGGACAATTCATCATCTCTGGTTGCATCTAAATTGTGTAAGACCTTTCTCAGGGGTACCTTTTTACTTAAACCACCTATAAAGGACCCTACTCCTCCGTGGGACTTAACCATGATGTTACAAGCTCTTGTCTGATCCCCCTTTAAACCTTCAGCCAAGATAGACTTGTAGTTTCTGTCCTGAAAACTGCCTTTTTAGTGGCCATCATGTCGGCTAAGAGGGTATCTGAATTACAAGCTTTATCAGTCAAACCCCCCTATTTGATTTTTCATAAAAGTAGAATGACGTTGCGTACTAATCCTTCCTTTTTGCCTAAAGTTGCCTTTGAAAATGATATCAGTCAGGTCATTAACCCGACAGTTTTCTTCCCCATTTTTCATAATAGAGGTGAATACACTCTTCACTTGTTAGACATGCATAGACACTGTTTCTGTTTGGACACAAAATCTTTCTGAAAAACTGATCAGCTTTTTGTTTCCTCCTTCAGTTTTAGAAAGGGAGGGCCAGTGTCCAAACTCACTTTGTCTAAATGGATCACAGACTGCATTTCTCATGTGTATTCTGCTAAAGGAATACTTTTACCTGGTCATGTTAAAGCTAGTTCTTCTGGATCCATGTCTACATCTCAAGCCTTCTGGTCTAGAGTTCCGATAGAGGACATTTGTGCAGCTGCTACTTGGTCAAACTCACATGCTGATAAGAACCTTTGTCACACATTACAAGATAGATATTGTATTTAGAGGTAGGGCTGCTTTTGGCTCCACAGTGCTTCAGTATAACCTTCCATGTGGGCCACCCAGGGTTACTGTAGCTGGGGACTGTGTCCCACAGGTTGAGGAATGAATGAAAACATCAAATAAAGAGGTTGTGTACTTAATAACATTCCATCTGTGTTGTGCATTTTCATTCTTCCTCAACCTTCGCCCCCTCCATCCCCTTGTCCCTTCTGGGAAGATTTGCGGAGGTGTTCTAGAAAGGGAAATAACACAAGAGCTTGTAACATCATGGTTCCTTTTGAGCTCCTGGTTCTACCTGCTGTCTATCTTCTGATGGTTCTCTAGCCATCCTTCATGTATTGCTTTTATTGCTGCAGTAAACTCTGAGGTAATTTGGAGGATGTGGGCCTTATGGGTAATGGAGGAGCTTGAGAGTCTGATCCTAAGCTATTAAAAAAAAAAAAAAAAAAAAAAAAGTGGCCAAGTCGGATCAGAGGTTCAGATCCAAACTCGCAGGTTGAGGAAGAATGAAAATGGACAACAGCTGGAAAGTTATGGTTAAGTGTATAACTTCTTTTTTTAGCTTCAGTGAACAAAGGATTTCAGGCAGGTCAGCTACCTGTTAGTCTCCTTCGCAAACCTTAAAAAAAGGTTGCAAAGTAACCTAGATCACACTGTCTAAAATGACGTCAGGTTGCATTACCCTTTTTGCTCTTACAGTATCAGATCCCTGCCATGTGGACCAAAACCAAGTGCTATCTGGACTCAACTTACCTATAAAATTTACCATTAAAACACATTTGTACTCCTGTTGCTTGGTCTACTGTATGTACCTTTGCCAAACACCACTGTTTGGGAATTTTGTCTTGAGATCAGGCCCCCCTTCAGAGTCTGCTTTCTGCAAGGGTTGTTGGGTTAAGCTACCCAAAGCCTTATGAATATTCTTATCAGTTCCACTTTCTAGACAGAACCAATGTAAATGTGTAAGTTATGCACTTACCAGAATATTAGATTTAGCTGGTATTTGTCCAGTCACTGGAGTAATCCGCCCACCTAACCATCTCCAAATTGTCATATCCAGAGGTACCTAGAGTAATTTGAGACCTGGTGTTTGGCTTCAGGGTTTCCTTTTGGTTAGGGTGTTTATCAGTTATACCTTATTTGTTAGGTAGATGTGTGCATGCCAGTACCAGTGAATGTGGAAATTGATTTGAGAGCAGGTGGTTATGGGATAGGAGGGAGCTTGTGCTAGCAGTTGTTGCTGTGAAGGAAAGGCACTAAGGCAACCAGTCTGTCAGTTCATGTTCAGACAGATGTCAGCTAAAACTAGTATTCTGTAGTTTGTCAAGCTGCACTCTGCATTGGCAGAGAGGGAAGAAGCACCTATGACCATGGAAGTTTCTGAGAAAAAAATAGAACTGAGAAAGTGAGAGAGGCTATTCCAAATGTATGTCCTCTGAAGAGGGTCTTCTGAAGTACCACTAATGTGGTATAAACTTATCTGTTAGCTTTTTTCACTGCTAGAAAACAGAATGTCTTTAACCAATATGCCATGTCTTAAATGGGTTGTTGCACATGTAATTTTTGAGACTCGAGACTAATAATTTCAACTAATATGATTAGAATTTTCAGTAGAGTATGCATGTCCTTTTGTTTTACTAATATTCATGGCATAACTTCAGTTTTGGTAACTCGCTAGTCTTTGGTGCTATTCTTTACCAAGTGATATAGTTTGCACTTTAATTTCAATAAGCATAGTTTTTAAGAGGACTGTCATTCAGGTTGTGTTTTTCTGTAGCCTGCTTTTTTCCTCTCTAATTTTGTTTGTGAACCGTACTTAGGAGTCTTCCTAAGTGACCCTTCCATTGCAGTGGGTCCTGTGAAATTAGTTAGAGCAGCTTTGAGTTGTCAGCATCTGCTGTTTTGAAAAGGTCTCATTGTAGTAGGAGCATTATTCCCCTTATTCTTTTCCCACATCTGGAAGGCCGCTCCCTGTAAATAGACTTCAGATTTATCATTATACAGCATTATTAACGCATTTTCCTGCAGACATAACCACTGGTTGAGTGGCGGTCGAATTGTGGTTTCTGTGAGAATGCATTCCTCTTATCCCCAGTGTACAGGTACCATTCTTGGGACAAACAGTGCCTATTTATCAAAGAAGAGAGGGTCCAGATTTTAAGAAGACTCAAGAGAGGGCACGAGTGCATCCAGATATTTTACTTGCTGTCAAATGCATTTTAATGATCGTTGCTGTAGTGAGTGCTGGTGTATTTATCATTTGCAGTGTAATCTTTTCTTAACTTGCAGCCACTTAACCTCAGTAGCTTATAGTCTCTTCTGCCTTTCACATAGACATTTGAAGCTGAATTGTGCAAAATATAACCATTCATATTTTTTCCTTAGCTTACAGACTCTACACTGTTGTGCCCCGTCTTGTTAAGTTTGTTGATATGCTTACAAACTGGTATGTGAGGACAAATCGCAGAAGGTTAAAGGTAGGTTTTTCTGAATTATAATAATTTTATTGTTCTGTTTAGCTGCATTTTATTGTATTCCATCATATGGAATAAACACTGTATATGCAGAGGCTTTTCTTATGTTTGCTTGGATGCTGTTATTTTGATGAAAAATAAGAATGTCCAGGTATGGGGTAACCTTGAATTCTAAAAGTCTTGCGTGGTCTTTTGTCTCATTCATTTTCCAGTTACCTACTTAATTCAGTGAGCAAAAGGCAGATAGATTCATTCTGAAAGAGCATGTCAGTCCATTGCAAAATGCACACACACACACACACACACACACACACACACACACACACACACACACACACACACACACACACACACTCAATCACACATGGTATGTCCCTGCACAGACAGTTTAGCAGCTCTCCATTTCATTTACTGCAAATTCTTTAGGATGTGTGAGGAAATTTGTGCACTTGAGAAAAACCCATGTAGAGACAGGAAAGATGGGCAAATTCTGCACCAATGGTAACCTAACTGAGCCAGACTGAAGAACCAATCAGTGTTAGCAATGGTACTATTTATGTGTTTGTTTTTATTTGTTCTTCTTCTTTTGACTTTTCCTGGTTAGGGGTCGCCACAGCGGAACTCCGGTCCGCTAATGATTGGCAGTAGATTTTTTTTTTTTTTTTTTTTTTTTATGGGTGCCGAGGTGCCAGCTGTACGCCCACCCTTCAACGAAGGCACGCCCATTCTGCGCATGTCTTTTGAATGCCACTTGATCGCGGGGAGGACATGCAGACTCCACACAGACGGCGCTCCAGCCGAGAATCAAACGGGAGAACTTGTTGCTGTGAGGCAACAGTGCTTCCGCTGCACCACCATGGCTGTTTGTTTTTTATTTGATGTCTGGAAAATACTGACTGCGCATAACATATTTTTAGTCGTGGCTCAGGGACAAAAACCACATATAGAAAACTTGAACATAATTTTAAAAGCACATAGCATATACAGTAAAATGTAATATCCAGTCTTAAACATATACATTTCAGCTTGGGTCCAGGCATTATAGAATAAAACAAGATTTACATGCAGCAAGGGTAAGATTAAGTGCACAAGTATAAAGATTGTGTGTAATATTGTGCCAACTCTGATGCAGAGGTATAAAGCCCTGACTGCGATCCGGGTGACCCAAGTTTGACTAGTGACTTGAGCATCTGTAGGAGTCCGTGTAGGGAAAGGAATGAATGACTAGGATTTGCCTGCATGCCTCTTTTGGTAGGGGGTGATGCACTGTCAGAGGTACGCCATCCTCCATGTTCTGGTGGAGATGGAGGCACAGAATAACAACTTGCCCAGGTATGTGGATGGGACTTGCCAGTATCAGCTTTCTTGGATGGGACAGAGGGTATTCCTGGTCATGCATAGTTGTATGCAGGATCCAGAAATAGAATGTCAGGATGTAGGAGGTGGGGCCTCCAGCATTGTCAAAAGCCAACTCCCTTGCGTGCAGCTGTGGTGGCTTTCTGGCCCTCTCACCTCCTGTAGGACTTGATTCGCTGTATATGAGGAGTTTATTCAGGTTAATACATCTTAATGAGATGAGAATTGAGGTCGCTTAGTGTCACTTAAGGAGTGCTGTACTACCACAATTGTACAGTACTAACCTGTCATCAAGAAGGTATTGAAGTTAAAAAATACAGTATTATGCAAAGGTAGGATGTGGCATACAATTTGACTTTTGCAGTTCAAAAGAAAATGATTAGTGAAGTTTTGAGTGACATTGCTGGGACAGTTTCAGGTTCAGTTTACATAAAATAGTTTTTCAGGTCTTGCCTGAACACCAGAATTCACATTAAGGCTGTACTTAGATGAGTCTTCTCCACCAGTCAGTGTGGCATTTTTGTCTGTAAAATTCCTCATTCAGGGATGTCGGTACACCAATATTAATGCAGGCAATGACCTAACATGGGAGCTGCCTAAGAGCATGCATCCCCTCACTCTGCTAGTTTGTTGTTGCTTGCACAGTTTACATTTCATTCGTTGCTGTCTTGGGTAAAGTTTGTTATTCTTGCATGACAGCCACAGGAACATTTATTATACAGAGCCAGGACTTGCTGTAGCATTGACTATACCATATTAGTGACTGAGGTAGGGGTCTGAATGGAAAGATAAGTCAGCAAGTAAATGAGAGTATTGCTGAAATTGAATTCATCCTCAAGTCTTGGTGAGTACCTTTGCGAGGTGGACCCTGTTTTTCACAAAATCTCACAGAGACCACACTGCTGTATAGACTGTGTTTATATAGCATACGTCATGGACAGAAGTAAATTAAAAATTAAAATAGCTGGGTGCCCAAGACCCAGGATAAAGTACCCAATCCTGGTAGGCACATTGGTGCCAGGACTGGAAAAGATGACAGTGTAGAATCCTGAAAGTATGGAAACATTCCTACAATGGGGCCAGGCCAGACCCAGGGGAAGGATGCCCCCCCGTTGTAGAAGGAAGTAGTAGTCCACAAAAAATCATAAAAACCGATAGGCTAAAGAAGAGCCATAAAGATGAATAAAGTGGGACTATTGAGGATAAAGAAATTACGTATTGTTACTATTATGCAAAAAGCCCAGAATTTTCAGACACAAGATGTACAAAATGATTGAGAGAAATTAGAGGAAAGAAAAATACTTCCACAAGAAAAACTGTCATATGCTTCAAATAAAAAAAAAATTGTGTTCATTAATGCAACAGATTTGGGGGGGGAGACAGTATATAGCTCAAGAAACTTTGATCTGTTTGGAAAAAGGATCTGTTTGGAAAAAGAATCATCTGAGGAAGTGCAAAAATGTAAGCAACAAAACTGTGAGATTTTTGAAAAGTATAAAAAAATATGGACTTGGGAAAGAAAGAGATGATATGGGGCATTGTTTATGCAAAGGAGAAAGCCATATTAATCAGTATAAAGAAGGCAGCCCCAAAGATATTCGAAGAGAAATACAGGCAAAGGCATCTAGATATGGAAAATTTCACAATTAAAAAAAATATACATATATCACAAAGAGGGAATGTAGAAAAGATGAAAGTAGAAGTTAAAAAAGTAGAAGATGAAGATAATGGAGTGCCTGCGAAGTGAAGGATTTGGTGTAGAAGGTCTACCACAGGTTACATCGTAACATGATGGAGTGAGTCCCCAAAGTAAGGAGAAGCAGGAAGATCAGGAGACATCTGAAGAAGAAATATGGACATGAGAAAGAAAGAGAATTAATATGGTGTAATATTTATGCAAAGGAGGAAGCAAAACTAACCAATAAAAAAAGAGCAGAACCAAAGATATTTAAAGAGAAATACAGGCAAAGGAATCCGGACATGGAAAACTTTACAGTACAAAAAATAAGAATAATAAGAAGACAGAGGAAAAGTAGAAAAGGAAATTAGTAATGGTGAAGTTAAAGAAGTAGAAACTGAGGTTATGGAGTACCTGCAAAGTGAAGGATTCAGTGTAGAAAATGTAATTCAGAAAGTACCACAACAGGATACAGCAATGGGTATCCAGATTAAGGGGAAACCAGTGGAATGGGAAGCAGTTTGTCAGGTGCAATATGAAGACATTTTGGAGCCTTCCACAGGAAACCAGTATAAATGTTCACTTGAAGCTGGACAGCAAGGGAAGGAACAGGAAACTGTGGAAACTCTGATGCAGTCAGTGTTGAGGAGTGATAGGCCAGTGAGTTCCCATATGATAGAGCAATGGATGGCACAGGATGAAATTGAAGAGAATGTGCCACAGGAAGATGC
This sequence comes from Protopterus annectens, assembly GCF_019279795.1. Lineage (NCBI taxonomy): Eukaryota > Metazoa > Chordata > Ceratodontiformes > Protopteridae > Protopterus > Protopterus annectens. Next base: position 852,059,420 of record NC_056739.1, on the reverse strand, counting down.
TATAGAACTTTCTATAGAATGCCCGAAGGAAATGGAAAACAAAAAATGTACCCTCAGTTTAGAAGAAAATGAGCCAAGGCCAGAGTTGCTTGATTTAATAGACATTAAATCAATGAAAGAAATAGACTGCAGAAGGTCAATAAAATGCAAAAAGTCAGAAGTTTGATAAAACAAATGAACACAATAATTGGGACTGTCCATAGAGATCCAAACAATATAACAGAAGTAAACAGGACATGTTACTGTGCAGATAAATTAATAACTGATAAAGTTCTATCACAAGAACACAGGGTAGTGAGGGAAAGGAAGGGGAGAAATGGAATACCATCATGGAAGTATCATATAGAGAAAAATTATAAAGCAGTTAAGGTAAGGTGTCACTGTTAGAATATAGAAGAGGGAACAGATCAGCAAAAATACAAAGAAAGATAGGTCTGATAAAAGCAATGTGCAGTATTAGAGCAGACCAGGATGTATCATGCACTATTGCAAATAAACTAAAAAATCTCAGCACAGGCAGAAAAACTTAGAAGATAGGCAGATAATTATAAAGGAAAGGTGCAAATTAAGCAATTTATTGATGACCCAAAAAAGTTTTATACAGAATTGTGAAAAAAGGTAAAAGAAGTTGGAAGACCGCCAAAAAAAGAAGAAATAGATACATTTTTGAGAAGTATCTATGAAGATCCTGAAACATAACAACGTTGCTAAATGGATAGAAGTAGTAAAAGAAAGATAAGTTTAAAGGTATAGGATATGAAATGGGATGAAGTAACAGCCAGATTGAAACAAAAGTTAAGAAAAGCCTCTAACTGGAAAACCCCAGGCCCAGGTGCAGTACCTAACTTTTGCAAGAAGATTTTGCCATGAGTAAGAACTATTTTATGCACCCTGAACACACACCAACCTGGCTAACAACAGCAAAAACAATGTTCCTACTTGAGTGAACCTGCAAGCAACCCTAACAATTATAGACCAATAACTTGCCTTCCAGCAACATAGAAACTGTACACTGGAATTGATGCTGACAGTTTATAGTCATTTAGAAGAAAACTCACTTATGGCAATAGAACCAAAAGGGCAATAAAGAAAGTCATGTGGAACAAAGGATCATTTGTCGTTAGTCATAGTGGAGAACTGTAAAAAGGAGAAGAATCTAAAGTATAGAATGGATTGACTATAAAAAAGCATTTGACAGTATCCCACATTCATGGATAAAAGAGGGCTTAAAAAATGATTGACTACATTTTAGTGACCATGAAACAGTGTCAGACCACTTTGCAATTAAGCCATGATAAAGGACAAATTATTATCCCATGGATAAAATTTCAAAGGGGGATATTCCTGGGTGACTCTCTCACCACTGTTAATTCTGGCTTGCCCTTAACCCATTAAGCTGTCTACTAACATTTTAAGCCATGACTAATTTGGCTCCTAGAAAACAACAAAGTGTAAAGACTTCTCATTTTCACTCTGTCGGCGATTTAAAACTGTATAGCTCATCAGATGAGGAACTGAAAGTACAATTGCAAGCTGTCAAAACTTTTTCAGATGATATACGAATGTCGTTTGGTCTTGATAAATGTGCAAAATCAACCTTTAAACCAGGAAAACATCAGTTTGGGACAAGAATGGGATATAAAAAAACTTGAGCAAGAGAGTGCATATAAATATTTGAATTGATAAAAGATCAACAATAAAACATGAACAAATGCAAACAAAACTTAGTAAGGAATACTTTAGACGATTGAAATTAATCCTGAAAACAGGATTGACATCTAATAACAAAATACAAGCTGTAAACCAATTTGCTGTTCCTGTCCTAACTTGCAGTTTTGGAGTGATTGGCTGGCCACAAAACATGTTGGATAGATTAGATAGGAAAAGAAGGATGCTTCATGCTCACCAAATGATTTATAAAAATCAGTGGATACCAAGATTATATAATCCACATTCCTAAAGAGGGATTGGCCTCCTTGAAACTGATTACATGTATAGATCTGCAATCGTGGGACTCCACACATATCTGCTGACCTCACAAGACCCAAACATAGTGAAAGTTTTGAAATACGAGAATATATCTAAAATGGCTTCTCAGCTTAATCTAGCAGAAGCATATAGGCGTCAAGCAGAAATGGAAATCAAGCCAGATGTAGATAAAAATTAGGCAGCAACTGAATGTGCCAAAAAAAAAGACTATAAGGTGAAGGACCAGATGAGAGGGCAAGAAATGTGGAAAATGCATAAATATAGTTGCAAGTATAGAAAACTTCTGGAAGAACCTCATGTTGATCAGGAACAAATGCAGGAATGGTTAAGGAGAGGCGAATTTAAACCAAGAGTTGAAAGGTTAATATTAGTGGCCCAAGATGGCTACATACACAAGGACTGTGTACTGAAAGGCATAATAATGTGGCAAGACTGTTACACTGGGGATTGTGCAAACATTATGGTATTGAAGTGGCTGAAAAACACTGGAAACATGAGCCACAAAGCATTATAGAAAATGATGTTTACATCACATGGGATCACCCATTGCCAGCTGTTCAAAAGATAGATGCTAGAAAACCAGATATTGTGGTCTATGAAAAAAACACAAAAGTAGCATTGATCATTGAAATCGCCGCACCCAATGACTACAGTATCTTGTGTACAAAGCGACAGTCATAAAATATCAGTATCTGCAGCCAGCAATGAGAAGGACTGGCCTTCTAGATCAACTAGTATGGTTATGACACCAGACAGAGGTGGGGGTGTAATGATTGTTAATCAAATTGACTATGTTAGCAAGATTTTTAACATGCTCCAAGATAACACACACTACTCATTGGTTTCAAAGAACAAAATAAATGTTGCTTACAAAAACATGGATCTGTTTTTGGAAGACGCCTCATCTCAAGGTATTATTTTCCTAGAATCGTACAATTTCTTGTATAACAAAAATCCTTTAATTCCAGCAGTCTTCGGAATTCTAAAAATGCACAAAGACTTCAGAGATCCATCTTACAGACTAATATTACCACCCAGGGATCTAAGATGTACCCTTGGCAGTTTACATTGACCAAAAATTAAAATCTTTACTTTGGGTATCATCCTCACATCTTGTGGGATTTTTTAGTTACATTGATCCCAGAACTTTGGAATGAACACTATACTTAACGATCAATATTATTGATGTGTTTTCATGTATTCCAAATTATAGTGGCTTGCAATTTTTTGAAGAAGCTTTTTTGGAATACAATCTGTCACATACAAGAGAAATTAAATTCTTGGTTGATTTAATGGGTTTGGTGCTTTCTAACAATCTTATTTTTCGAAAGAGAATTTTACAGGCAAGTCAGTGGTGTTGCGATGGGGTCTGTATCAGTTTGTCGAAGGTTCACTTCTGTAGACCTTTCCTCATCAACCCAAAACCACCACATGTTCAGTTCTGTGAATGTTCACATCCAAGAAAAATTTAAATAGGAAAAGGAAGCAGTTGGCAAACACATTTCCCCTTTTTCCCACTGTAGTAGAATCTCCGAGTTGGTATATATAATTAGGGCTGGGTTTTACATAATGTGGTGTATGTTCTGGAGTAGTGTTGGCCAAGTGCTTCTTTTCCCTGGTGAAATTTTTTCGATTTGAGCATTCCTGGAACTGAATGTTCTGTGGTTTTGGGTTGATGAAAGGTTCACGGAAGTGAACCTTCGAAAAATTAATATAGTCCAGTTGTGATGGGGGCAGCTTGTGCCCCCATTTTCACAAACCTTGTTTAGCTTACTTGGAAGAAACATATAGACAGTGTACTCCCACTTATGGTCATTCTATGCTAGGTTTTTAGATGACATGTTCTTGATTAGGACAGGTAGCCAGTCTAATGTAGAATTATTTATGAACTGTATAACTAATAAATACTACTACTTTCCTGAAATTCACATACCAACATAGTGTCTGGACTGTACACTTTTTGAATGTTCAGTTCACAGTCCCCCAAAGTAAGGAGAAACTGAAGGAGCACGAGACATCTGAAGAAGAAATATGGACATGGGAAAGAAAGAGATTTAATATGGGCAATGTCTGTGCAAAGGAGAAAGCAAAATTAATAAATGCAAAAAGTGCAGCACTGAAGATATTTGACGAGAAATACAGGCAAAGGCATCCAGACATGGAACATTTTGCAGTATAAAACATAAGAAAACAAAGAGTAAAAGTACAAAAGAGTATTAGTAATGGAGAAATTAAAGCATTAGAAACTAAGGGTATGGATTACCTGCAAAGTGAAGGATTTAGTGTTGAAAATCGTTCTCTGATAATATAGCAGGATATAGCAATGGATACTAAAATTAAGGATAAATCAGTGGAGTAAGAAACATCTGATCAGTTACCACTTGAAGATACTTTGGAGCCTTCCATAGGAAACCAGTATGAACATTCAGTTGGGGTTACACTGCAAGAGAAGGACCAGGCAACTCTGACGCAGTCAGTGTTGTGGAGTGATAGGCCAGTGAGATGTTCATCGTGTTACACTGCTGCAGTCATCACACTTGGGTTATCCTGCCATCAGGCAGTCTGACAGTCGGTCAGAGTTCCAAAGTCTTGGTCCGGCGTCGGTTGCTGTCGCTTCTTCCCTGACGTCAGTGCGCCAGGGGTATATATGAGGCATCCGACACCATTTTCTTCAGTCTTTCTTGCCGCGCGGTGCCCGAAGCAGAAGCAGTTCGCAAGTGCCGGTCAGCCAACTCCTGAGATTTTCAAATAGAATTTCAGACCAAAGTCTTCAATAAAGCTAAGTACCCCATTGGGGAACCTTTTCTTGCCTCAGTCCGATGTCAGAAAAAGTTAATTGCATTTCTTGTGGGAAGCAAATACCTCATAAGGACTTTCATTCTTATTGTATTCCTTGCCTAGGCCCAGACCACGATGTCACAGGTTGTCGGTTTTGTGCTAGGTGTAACAAACGAACTATAAAACATCGGTTTGATTTCGCCCGACATTATTTTGGTAGGAAATTTAATTATACCATGCCGTCGGAGCAACAGACGACCAGAATGCATAAAAACCGCAAAGATAAGGACAGGCAGCCGAGACCCAAACCAGACTCCGATGCCTCTGCTAGGCCAGTCGCCGGTTCTCCGGTTTTCAGTGAGGCGCGCCTACGCAGTCCCTGACGACCGCTGATTTAGAACCCCAGGTGGCATCCGATTCCCAAGCGGAGATTGCTAGGCCTCCACAGCCTTTATCTTTAGGCCCTTCCGACTCTATCTTTAGGCCCTTCTGACTCCATGGCTGAAGGAGATTCCGGTGCAGTTGAAATGCCTTCAGTTGCAGAAGGTGTCTTCAGACCGACTACACTCACTATTAAATCCTATGCAAAGCTGAAAACTCTTTTAAAAGCAAAGAAGACTGTACAGCAGTCTCCAGTACAAGGCTCCATGCCTAAGAAACAGATGCTTAAGATGGCTGAAGACTTAATTACCATAATCAGGGGTTCCCATCCCCCTCCTGATAAAAGGCCTAGACAGGAGGAGGACTACGCTTCCTCTGACCAGGTTTCAGTTTCCTCAGATTCTTCTGAGGAACAGGAATATTCTTTTCCCCCTTATGAAGACTCTGATGCTGAAGAGTCTATTCCTTCAGCATCTCCCCCAGAAGACTACTCTTTTGGGGAAACTATACATACCATGAGGGAACATTTCCACTGGGAAGGCCAGGATTACTCTGATTCTAAGAAAAGGCTCAGAGAGTTCATTTTACTACTCCAGCACAGACCACTTGCTATTCCACCAGTGTTAGACATTGTGGATGATGTTTATTCAGAACCAAGCCTTAACCCAGATTCACTACCTCCTGCACCTGCCAAACCAGACAGATACTACAGAGTCCCTGACTCACACAAATTCATATATAAAAGTCCTGTTGCTGACCCAGAAACCATTTCCCAGGGTCCCAAATGGGTTAAGGCCTCTATTGCTAAAAATCCTGTACCCTCTGAAAGGGATTCTAGAGCACTAGACAGATGGGGAAAGAAAATATATACCTCAGCTACTCTAGCTATGAGGGCCTTAAATTGCCAGTTTCACATGCTGAAATATCAACAATATTTGATGTCTTAATTAAAAAAAAAATGATCACACACACAGAGCAGCCAGATTACAAGGAAATGCAAGATTTGTTGCATGCAGCTGAACAAGTGGGAAAACATACTTTGCAATGTGGATATGATTCATTGGAAGCTTCTTGTACAGCAGCAGTGACAGGATCTGCCATACGTAGGCATGCTTGGTTAAAAGATCAAACTTTACCTGATCATGTAAAAGCAAAGTTATTGGATGCACCTTTATAGCAGGATGTTTTATTTGGTGTAAAAGCAGAAGTAGTTTTACAGAAAATGGAGGATAAGGCAAAATCTATGCAGACGGTCAAGGATTTTTTACAGGTTCAATCCCCTCGTTTCAGCAGAAATTGGCCAACCAAAAACTGGTCCTTTCCTGCTTCTGACAGACCACAGAGGGGCAAATATAGATGCCCAAGGGGCAGAGGTCAGTCACAAGGCTCTTACAAGCCTCGACAATGGGGTGCCACAACCCAGAAAGGAGGAGAAGACAGGTCTCAAACTACCAGAAGACAAACACAATGACTTACCCCTCAGACTGCCAAGCAAATCCCTCTTGGCAGCTCCCTTAGGAGGAAAGCTAACACTTTTTGCAGACAACTGGCGCATCATCACAAAAGACAAATGGGTTCTAAATATTGTATCTCAAGGATACAGATTCCACTTTCACACTTTACCAAGGATAAAAGGAATGTCAAACCTGCCACCAAATCAATGGGCAGAGGCTCAAAAACAAATTACAGCTCTCATGGACATGAGAGCCATTCAACAGGTTCCTACACAGGAGCAAGGACAAGGATTTTACTCAAGACTCTTTGTAGTTCCCTGAAAGGACAAAGCTTGGAGACCCATTCTGGACCTCTCAATTCTAACCACATATCTCAAGGTACCCAAATTAAAGATGCTCACACTACAGCAACTTCTTCCCATGCTGGGCAAGAAGGCCTGGCTAGTAACCTTGGACCTCAAGGAGGCATACCTGCATGTCCCTATCGGACAAAATTGCAGAAGATACCTCCGATTTATAGCAGGTTCAACCTATTACCAATTCTCTGCACTGCCCTTTGGCTTATCTACTGTGCCCAGGGTCTTCACAAAATGCCTGGCACCAGTAATTGCATACTGCAGACAAAGAGGAATTCAAATATATCCATACCTGGACGACTGCCTTATTCAAGCAGCAAGCAAGGACATTCTTTTAAAGCATCTGGCGTTTGTCAAAAACCTATTAAGTTGCCTAGGGTACACAGTAAACGAAAAGAAGTCAAAACTAGTGCCCTCACAAGACATAATATTCCTGGGTGCCAGCTTAAATACAATGGCCCAGATGGCTTATTTCACGCCAGACAAGCAAGGACAATTGACTCAATACTTCAAAATGATGGCAACAAAGACCCAACTCACTGAAGAAAAATTCTGCAGGCCTTGGGAATTCATGGCATCTTGCATACTACTAATACCATATGCAAAACTGCATATGAGGAAATTACAATGGTACCTGAAAAGTGTATGGACTCAACACAGCCACAGCTTGGAAACAATAATACTACTCATTCCCTGCCTTCAACAGGAGTTTCTATGGTGGGCTTAGGCATGTCACCTCAACAAGGGTCAGTCTTTTACCTTACCCACAGCCAGGCAAACTATAACAACGGATGCATCGGATTATGCCTGGGGAGCACACATGGCAGGACAGTGTATTCAGGGCAAATGGTCTGCAGATCAAAAGCATCTACATAATCAATCAAAAAGAGATGCTAGCTGTACAAAATGCCCTAATAGCTTTCAAGGACATCCTACATCCAGGACAACTACTAATAAAGACTGACAACACCACACTGATGTGGTACATAAACAAGCAAGGGGGCACACATTCCTACCCCCTATGCAGGCAAGCAATGACCTTGTGGAACACAGCACTGACCTACCAAGTTCAACTACAAGCACAATTCCTGCCAGGAAAGAAAAACACATTGGCAGACGATCTAAGCAGAAACATCATAGATCCTCACGAGTGGAAACTAGATACACAAGTATTCGCAATGATAACTCAAAAATGGGGGAGCCCAGGCATAGAACTGTTTGCCTCCTCCCAAAACTACCAACTACGGAAATTCTGCACAAGGACATACCACACACTAGCTTGGAAACTGGACGCCCTCTCATTCAGTTGGAAAACATTAACAGTGTATGCCTTTCCTCCACTGCCTCTTCTGGCAAAGGTGCTGCTGAAAGCCAGATTAGAGATGTCACAAATGATACTCATTGCTCCAGACTGGCCATGCCAACACTGGTATCCAATACTAAGAAACATGGCTCAAGGCCCACCATGGATTTTACCTCAAATTCCTCACCTGCTCACTCAGCAAAACAATCAGATTCTACACAGCCAGCTCAAGGCTTTAAATCTGGCTGCATGGCAAATTACCTAAACAACCTGTCAACACTTCTCTCTAAAGCTGTTATGGATGTCATTCTGGATACCAGGAGGCCCAGCACCAGGAAAACCTATTCAGACAAATGGAAAAGATTCTGCGCCTGTAACCAGGCTAAAGGCCAGAATCCCCTTGTCCCAAATATTCCTCAGATTCTACAATATTTAACTGAGATGTTGCACAAAGGACTTTCTTTTTCATCTATTAAGGTCCATGCCTCAGCTATTTCAGCTCAATACAACACGGATCCTCCTATATTTTCAACATCCATTACTAAAACAGTACCTCAGAGGGGCTAAGAACATAAGACCGCCCCGGAGAGCACCAACGCCAACTTGGGATCTCAACTTTGTTTTGGGAAAACTTACACTACCACCCTTTGAACCAGCTTTTACAGCTGATTTACAGTTTCTATCATGGAAAACTGCCCTGCTGCTAGCAATAACTTCAGCACGAAGAGTCTCAGAGCTACAGGCCCTAATGGCAGTGGAGCCTTTCATCATTTTTCATGAAGACAGAGTCGCTTTACGAACTAACCCTTCCTTTATGCTAAAGGTGGTATCCAGTGTGGCCCTAAACCAAACCATTCATTTGCCCACCTTTTATCCAAACCCCCAGAACAAAAGGGAAAGGCTCCTGCACTCTTTGGACATTCACAGGCAATTACGTTATTACATGGATAAAACTAAGGCTTTCAGAAAATCTGACCAGCTCTTTGTATCCTATGCTGCAGGATCACAAGGAAAGGCTATCTCAAAACAGACCATTTCAAAATGGATAGGACATTGTATCTGTTTCTGCTACACACACCATGGGAAACCTGTACCTGGTAACATTAGGCCCCATTCCACCAGGGCTACAGCAACACCAACAGCCTTCCTCAGAGGGGTACCAACCAAGGATATTTTGGAGGCTGCAACTTGGAGTTCAGTGCACACCTTCACCAAGCACTGTCACTTATCTCTATTCTCTAAAACCAGAGCTGGCTTTGCCACTGCAGTTCTGCAGGGCCTACTAGCTTCTCCAAACCCTGTTTAGTTCCACCGCCCATCCTTAGCTTTGGGATTCAACCCAAGTGTGATGACTGCAGCAGTGTAACACGATGAACATAGCACAGTTTTGTACCTACCATAAATGTAGATGTTCGAGTGTTCACACTGCTGCAGTCCAGGTTACCCTCCCTCCATCCCCTCTGACCTAGCTGAACTTTTCTATACCTTTCTGTCCTGTACAACCTTTGTGGTGTATTTGCTTGTAACTGAAGGTATTCCTTTTATTTCTTTTATATGTTTTATTAGCAATATGTATTGCCTACCTACTTGGGGGCACCTGACATCTGGGGCAAGAAAAACTGAAGAAAATGGCGTTGGATGCCTCTTATATACCCCTGGCGCACTGATGTCAGGGAAGAAGCGACAGCAACCAACGCCGGACCAAGACTTTGGAACTCTGGCTTGACTGCGGGACCGCCTGACGGCAGGATAACCCAAGTGTGATGACTGCAGCAGTGTGAACACTCGAACATCTACATTTATGGTAGGTACTAAACTGCACTTTCTCGTATAAAAGACCAATGGATGACAGGATAAAGCTGAAGAGAATGTGGCTTAGGAAGATGCTCTGGAACTTTCTATAGAATGCCCGCAGGAAATGGAGAGAAAAGAATGTGCCCTCAGTTTAGAAGAAAGAAGAGTTTCTTGATTTAATAGAGATGGACAAACATACCTGGTTCAAGGCTCCAGACAGCACCCCAGCACTACCAGGTTATACCTCATACCATGCTTTTCGACCCCAAAACTTGGACCGAACCACAAAAGGAGGGGGAGTATCAATATCCGTCAAAGATACCCACACCTCCAGGTTCGTGGCACAGCACGAAGCATCAGAGACCATCCATGTGCAACTAACAGTGGGTAAAACTGCCTTCCAGTTTATAGCCTGCTACAGACCACCCTCCCAAACCTAGGAACCCCACTCGGCCTTCCTGAGAACACTGGAAAATATGAAGGCCTCTCCAAACACCATTATATTGGGCGACTTCAACTACCCAAACATAGACTGGGAGCATTACGCTAGCTCCAACACCCTAGCCCAAAGGTTCCTAGAATTTATAAACTCAAATGCTATGGAACAACTTGTTACCACTCCCACAAGAGGGGAAAACATACTGGACCTGATCATCACCAACACGGGGACTCTATGCTCCAGACCAGAAGTGTATCCCTCACTGGTAAGATCAGACCATAAACTAATCTCACTGGATATTCACATCCCGACCCCACCCCCTGCCCAGAAAACCACAGTGAAAAACTTCTCTAAAGGAAATTTCACACTCCTCAAAACCGAGGTGGAATCCTTCAAAGCCCCGGCCTGTGGAAAATACGCCCAGACCGCAGAATCCTTTATAAACACATTCTATGAACACCTTCAGGAATGCATGGATCATGCAATCCCAAATAAAACCAAGACCCAATCCTCCAAAGGCAGGCGTCCTGTCTGGTGGACCCCAGCCATAAACAAACTATACAATAGAAGGAGGAAGCTACTACATGATAGAGCAAAATCCCAAAAAGGGAAGTCATCTCTGATCAGTATTAGCAAAAAACTACGGGCACTCATAAAATCGTCTAAGGCTAGCTTCGAGAGAAAAATTGCACAGGACACTAAGGATAATCACAAGGCTTTCTTTAGTTATGTTAGAAACCGGGTGGGAATTCCCAGATATGCTCAGAATTAGTCCAAAATGACAAAAAATACACCAAACCCACAGACATTGCCAACATCCAAGCTGACAGGTTCAGCGCAAACTTCTCCCCCCCAAAAGGGCAAATATCTATCCCAGCAGAGTGCTGCCCCCCTGACATCTCAGATGCTCAGGTAAGAGCCGTCCTCTCCAAAGCAAAAAACACAGCATCAATAGGACCAGATGGTGTCCCGGGCTGCATCCTACATGAACTCCAGGAAGAGCTAAACCCAAACATAAAACTACTGTTCAATCTCAGCCTTACTACAGGATATGTACCCAAAGAGTGGCGTACAGCAACAGTGGTCCCTCTCCACAAAGGTGGTGCCTCAACGGATCCTGGAAACTATTGCCCCATAAGCCTGACTAGCTTGGTCTGCAAAGCTATGGAAAGGATCATCATGGACCTCATAAATAAAGATATTGGGGACCTACAGACACTGGATCCTACCCAGTTCGGCTTTGTTAAGGGCAGATCCTGCCTCTTAAACCTGGTTGATTTCTTTTGAAACAGTCACCAAGGCCATTGACGAGGGGAAGGTGGTCCACACAGCCTACCTGGACATCACAAAAGCCTTTGATACAATACCCCACTCGGGCATTATAGATAAGCTCACCAGCTTAAATATAAACCCCTATGTCACTAGATGGGTTGCAAACTGGCTCAAGGACAGAACCCACATGGTTAGAATTGCTGGAGCCATGTCATACTCCAAACCAGTTACAAGTGGCATCCCACAAGGCTCAGTCCTGGGACCTCTCTTGTTCGGTATATATTTCTCGGAGGTACAGGCCTCAGAGAAGGACTGTGGCTGACCTAGTTCGCAGATGACTGCAAACTAGGCGCCATAATCGACTCTCCAGCCGACACAAGCATCCTACAAAAGGGCCTCATAGAAACAGACAACTGGTGCCAGAGCCATGGCCTCAAGCTAAATGCCACAAAGTGTATAGTCATCCCCTTTGGCAAAAAGTGCCCACAAATTACCACATAGGTGGCAATCCATTAGGTATGGAAGAAGTAATTAGGGACCTGGGGACCCAAGTTGATAGCAATCTCTCATTTGAAAACCACGTGGCCAAAGTGGTTAGAAAAACATTTTATATAGCCCACCTAATCATGAAGGGATTCACATCTAGATCAAGGGAGGTCATTGTGCCTCTTTACTCATCCCTCATCAGGCCCATAATTGAGTACAATGCCCCTTTTGGGTTGTATCTTACCAGACACCTGCAGCAACTGGAAAGACCCCAAAAGTACCTCACCAAGAGGATCAAAGGGCTCAAACAGATGCCATATGCTGCCCGGTTAAAGAAACTCCAGCTCTACTCAATGGCATACCGCCTGCTCAGAGGCGATCTGTGCCTGACATATAAAGCCATGTCCAACCCGGAATTAATGGACATGCTGCACCTCAGAAAATCCAAATCCCATCGAGCTACGCTCGAGACTTGAACCTCAGCACTGAAATAAATAGGGCATGCTGGAGGGACAGATTCATAACCCAGAGGCTCCCTTCACTCTGGAATAAAATCCCAGTCCAGGTTAGGCAGAGTCCCTCATTGACTCTCCAAGAGGAATCTTGATGAGTGGATGGGAGATCGTAGGTTTACCCCGGGTATCACTTCTGTGTCACTGTTAGACAGAGGCACAGTATACTAACCTCGAAAAAGGGCATAGCAAAATTCATTTAAAATGGCTGGCGAAAGCCAAACGCACTCTGGCTAGGCTTATAAATGCCCTAGGGCAGATAGCCTAGTATGAACCTATGAACCTATATTAAGATCAATGAAGACATAGACTACAGGAATTCAATAAAAAACAAATAGAAGCTTGATAAAGCAAATGTATACAGTAATTAGGACTATCCATAGAGACTCATGTGATGTAACAGAAGTAAATAAGATCTATTACTGTGCAGCTAAATTAATGTTGTTGTGTCTTTCGGCTTTTCCCGGTTAGGGGTCGCCACAGCGGAACTCCGGTCCGCTAATGATTGGCAGTAGATTTTTACGTGCTGGCTTGCCGGGCGTAACGCACAACCTTCAACGAAGGAACGCCCATTCACGCATGTCTCCACACAGAAGACACTTTAACTGAGAATCGAACGGGCAATGTCTTAACTGTGAGTTGACAACGCTACCGCAGCACCACCACCGCAGTCTTTATGCAGCTAAATTAATAACAGTCTTAAAACACACGCGGTAGTAGGGGAAAGTAACAGGAGAAATTGCCATCATGGAAGTATCGAATTTAGAAAACTTTTTAAAGCAATTAAGAAGTGTCACTGTTAAAGTGTAGAAGATTGAACAGATCAACAAAAATACTTGAAAAGAGGTGGTAAAAGCAATCTGCAGCGTCAGAACAGATTAGGATTATCATGCACTATTGCAAATAATAAACTTAATATCTCAACCCAGGCAGGAAAATGTTCAATATATGCAGGTAAATATAAAGAAAAAAGTGCAAAATAAGCAATTTGTTGATACCCAAAACCACCGTGCCAGCTGAAAGAAAACACAAGTCACTTTTAGCACTTTCGTCTTTTACTTACTTTATTTTGATGAAGTTCTGTAAGACGCACATTACAAATATTTAATTCAACTTTTTGGACATTGTAGGACATTGGGGTGTCACATCGGGGAACACATTAGAGCTAAATGCTCTAGCAAGACACCGTATGAGTTGTGGTTCCTTTCGTAAATTTTATTTTTTGGTTATTCAAAAAGTTGATTTAAGATTGTTTTGTTGAACGTTTTAATAAATATCTTGAGTTTTTGGAACTTAAATGGCAAGTTTTTTTTACGTGCAGATTTTTTTCTTGGCTTGAACTAAACTATTTCTATCAAGAGTTTAGATACAAATGCATTTAGACTTTTATATACATTCTTTGTAAACAGCTATGTTTGTGGCACTGGTTTAATTGTGATGTTTTAGGTTGGATAATTGAATGATGATGTCACAAGAAGTGGGGCTTAAATGTTTGTAGTATGTGTTTTGCTCTGAAGTTCTTTAAGTAAAAGAACAAAAGCACTAAATGTGACTTGTGTTTTCTTTCAGCTGGCAAGGTGGTTTGGGGTTTTTGTTTTTTGGCATATAAATTATACACTGGAATTGAGGCCAAAAGAGTTTATAGACGTTTAGAAGAAAATTCAATCATGGCAATAGAACAAAAAGATAACCAGAGTCATATGGAACAAAGGATCATTTGTTAAATAAAGTCATAATGGAGAACTGTAAAAAGGGGAAGAATCTGAGTACATCTTGGATAGACTGCCAAAAAAAGTATTTTGACAGTATCCCACATTCATGAATAAGAGTGCTTAAAAATGTATAAGATATACTCTACACTTTTCGATTACAATGCAGCAGCCATGAAATAGTGACTAACCACTTTGCAGTTAAGCCATGGTAAAGGACAATTATTTATTTTAAGGATAAAAATTCAAAGGGGGACATTGCGAGTCACCGCTGCTCTTTTCCCTTAACTCCTTAAGCTATCTACTTAACAGATTAGGACATGGCTAATATTTGGCTAAAACAACAAAGTGTAAAGACTTGCCTTGTTTTTGTAGATGCTTTAAAACTGTATAGCTCATCAGATGAGGAACTGAAAGCACAACTGCAAGTGGTCAAATGTTCTCAGATTATTAAAAATGATTTTGTCTTGCTGAATGTACAAAATCAGCATTTAAAGTAGGAAAGTTGCAGCACCAAGCAAATATCAGTCTGGGAGAGTAATAAGATACAAAGGAACTTGAATAGGAAGGGTTATTTAAATGCTTGGGAATTGATGAAGGCTCAACAATGAAACATGAACAAATGCGAATAAAACTCATTAAGGAATATTTTGTAAAACTAAAATTAATACTGAAAACAGCCCTGACATCTAGGAACAAAGCCCAGCTGTAAACCAATTTACTCTTCCTGTTCTAACTTAAAGTTTTGGGATATTTGACCCCAAAAGTTATTGGATCAGTTGGATAGGAAAACACTCAAATGTTATACAAAAATCATTGTATAGCAAGAGTATATATTCCTCATTCTAAATATGGTACGGGCCTCCTCGAAAATGATTACTTGTATGGAACTGCAATTGTAGGACTGCTTACATATCTGCCGACTTCACCAGATCCAAACAATGAATGTTTTAAAACATCATGTAAAGAAGCCTATGATGCCTTCTCCTCTTAGTTTAACAGAAGCATATCGGTGTTGAGCGGGAATGAAAACCAAACCAGAAGTAGATAAAAATCAGGCAGCAACTGAATGAGCCAAAAAAACAAAACAAATGTAAGGGGAAGGATCAGATGAGAAAACAAGAAATATGGAAATGGCATAAATAGAGTTGGAAGTACAAAAAAACCATGGAGAAGTGAATTTAAACCGAAATATGAAAGGCCAATATTGGTGACCCAGGATAGTGGAGTTAAATACATTTGTTTACAAAGTCCATTGAACATGTGGGAGAAGCAGACAAATGCAGATTCTGTAAAACAGAACTGGAAACAGTTGCGCATCTTGTTGTTGAAGTGATAACACTAATGGCAGATGGCCTGTGTACTGAAAGACATAATGTGGCAAGACTGTTGCACTGCAGATTGTTCAAACATTACAGTGTTGAGAAGCATTGGACACATGAGCCATAAAGCATTATAGAGAATGATTAATTTTATGTCGTATGGGATCACCTATTGCCAATAGTTCAGAAAGATGTGTGAAAAACCACATATAGTAGTCCACGAAAAGAAGACAAAATAAGTATTGATCATTGAAATTGCTACACTCCGTGATTACAGTGCTGTGCATACAGAAAGTCAAAGTCATAAAACACCAGGATTTGCAGGGAGAAATGAGGGCATTGTGGAATATGGCCGCAGAGACAGTTCCAGTAGTAGTAGGAACAATGGATGTTCTTTGTGTTTCACTGTTGCAGTCCTTCTAAATGGGTTATCTGGCCCCCGGTAGCCCGCAGTCGGCCAGAATACTAAAGTCCTTGGTATATGACGTTGGCTGCCTCCGGATTAAGCCAACGCCAGGGTGTCAGATACAAAGTCAGGCAGCCGACGTCATTTCCTCAGTCTTTCTTGCCATGGAGCCTGAAGCAGAAGCAATTCGCACGAGTGCCGGTCGGCCAATTACCTTCTTTTTGTATTCCGACTTCTAATGTTGAAGACATCCTCATAAGTACCCCATTGGGGATACTTTTTTCTTGCTTTAATGAATGTCAGAGAAAATTAATAACTGTCTTGCCTGTGGAAAACAGATTCCGCATCGTGATTTTCATTCTTACTGTATTACTTGTTTGGGCCTTGAGCATGACGTTCCAAATTGTCTTCTCTGTGCTTCTTTCAACCCGCTTACCATACACCATATAGCTAGGATTTTATGTAAGTACTTCGGAATTTGGCATGAGTTTGTCGGTGTGGTGTCTTCTGGTCTCCCGACTTCAGATGTTCCTAAGAAGCGCAAGGATATGGACCGCGATAGGCCTAGGGTTAAATTAACCGACGGCATCCCTGTTAAGTTGGTTGTCGGTTCAGCGGTAGCCAGTGAGGCGCTTTCTTTGCCCCTGCAGTCCGCGGATGTTCAGCAGCAGGCGTCTTCGGAGGCCTTTGCTGAGCCCTCCATTTTGTAGACTTCTACTTTGCCTTCGGACCCTCCGCCAGTCGCTGCCTCTGATGGATCCAGGGCTGCTAAGCAGTCGCTGGCTTCGTAGGCCTCTTTTCTTTGCCCGGAGACCAGATCCAGACCGACTACCTTGGCTCACACTTCTGTAGTGGCTAGGCCTCCCGAGTCCCTCCAGCTTTCTAGCAGGCCTCCCAGCCGAAAATCTACTCCTAAACAGGCGCCGACCTACTCTCATTTGCCTCAGGCTCAGATGGTTAAGATGGCTAGTGATCTCTCGACTCTTATCAGGGGCTCTCAGACGCCTCCTAAGAGGGCTAGGGAATTGTCCCTGGATGTTTTGTCTGACTCAGAGGTTTCCAGCACCTTTGCTGATGGAGGAGAACACACTTCAGCTTTTTTCTTGTTTTGCGAATTCTGATGCTGAAGACTATCCCTTCTGCCTCTCCCCCTGAAGATTTCTCGTTTGGGGATACTGTGAATACCCTCAGGGAGCATTTTAGATGGGAAAGTCAGGACTTCCCTCAGTCTAAGAAGCAGATTAGGGAGTTCTTGGATTTGCCTCAGCATAAGCCTTTGGCTACTCCTCCGGTTTTGGAAGTTGATATTTTCATAGAGGATTCTTTGGCACCTAATTCTGTTCCACCTGATCCCAGAAAGCCTGATAGGTATTAGAGTTCCTGATTCTCATCAGTTCCTTTTCAAAAATCCTAATGCTGATCCAGAGATTATATCTCAGGGCCCTAAGGGTGTTAAGGCAACTGTTGCTAAAATTTCTGTTCCTTCTGACAGGGAATCTAGGGCTTTAGATAGGTGGGTTAAAAAGGTTTATACTTCTTCCACCCCTGGCTATTAGGTCTGTTAATTGTCTCTTTTGTATGCTTAAGTATCAGCAGCATACTTTGGAGGCCATCAAGGCTAAAACTGCTGGTTTTCCTTCCCTGATGTAAAATAAGGACATGCAAGACTTATTGAATTCTGCCACTCTGGTTACTAAACATTCTCTACATTGTGGTTTTGACACTTTGGAGGCTTCTTGCAGAGCAGCGGCCACTGGTTCTGTTATCAGAAGACATGCTTGGCTCAGGGAACAGCCCCTTTCTGAAGCTGTAAAATCTAAATTACTGGATGTGCCCTTGCATAAGGACAAATCTTTTTGGAAGCAAAGCAGAAGAGGTGTTGAAGTTGGAGGATAAGGCTAAATCTATGCAAACTGTTAAGGATTTTCTGCAAGGTCAGCCTGTTCATTTTAGCAGGCATTACCCTTCTAAGAGTGGGACTTTTCCTGACCTTAGTAAACAGGGTCACACTAGATCTAGGGGCTACAGGTCTTCCAGGGGACAGACTTCTACCCCTCAAAAGGCTAAGTAGTGGCGGGCTTAATCTTTAAAATCAGGGGGTTCTAAGTGGACTTCCCAAAGCAAACCTTCTCAATGACTGGCCTTCCTCTGCTTGCCTCTGTGGGGCCAGGGGTTTCCTTTGGGGGTAAGGTTAGCCATTTTTGCAGACGTCTGGCACACTATCACGGATGACAAATGGGTGCAAAAAATAGTATCCCAAGGCTACATATTCTCCTTTCTCCTGGTCCTCCAACAATACCCAGATAATTCCCCCTCTTCAAAGGGCAGAAGCAGAAAAGCAAGTTTCTTCCTTGCTAAACCTGGCAGCAGTAGAGCCAGTTCCTACACTAGCTATAGGCCTTGGTTTTTACTCAAGACTTTTCCTGGTCCCCAAAAAAGGGGGCACCTGGCGCCCTATTCTGGATTTGTCCATTCTAAACACCTTTCTGGTGATTCCCAAATTCAAAATGCTCAGTCTTCAGCAGTTGCTGCCAATGCTGCACAAGGATTCCTGGCTGGTGACTTTGGATCTAAAAGAAGCTTACTTGCACATCCCTAAAAGGGAAAGCTGTAGACAGTTCCTTCGTTTCAGGGCGGGGAACATGTACTTCCAATTCTCTGCACTGCCCTTTGGCTTATCTGCTGCTCCCAGAGTTTTTATAAAATGTCTGGCTCCAGTCATTGCATTTGCAGGCAAAGAAACATTCAAATTTACCCTTACTTGGACAATTGCCTTATTCAAGCAAACTCTCCAGAGCAACTTCTAAAGGATTTGGACTTTGTAAAGAACCTTCTCACCTCTTTGGGCTACACAATCCATGAAAAGAAGTCAAAATTGGAACCCACCAGGGAGATTATATTCCTGGGAGCGAGTCTGAACACAGCCGCCCAGATGGTATCCCTCCCTCAAGAGAAACAGATGGATCTTTCCAATTACTTCAAGAACTTGGCAAGCATGACCCAGCTGTCTGCAAGGCAATTCCTGCAAGCCCTGGGATTCATGGCTTCATGTATTCTGATGACTCAATGTGCAAGACTGCATATGAGGAAAATACAATGGTACCTCAAAAACCTTGTGTGTCAATGCACTCAGGATTTAGACTTGATTCTTCCTCTGATTCCCTGCCTGCAGATGGAATTCCTTTGGTGGGCAATGGCCTGTGCACAGAACAAAGGCCTACCTTTTTGTCCACCCCCTGCCAGCCAGACTCTCACCATGGGTGCCTCGGACTTTGCTTGGGAAGCACATCTAGAGGGCAAATGCATTCAGGGAGCTTGGAGATATCAACAAGCTCAATTGCACGTACATCTGAAGGAACTGATGGCAGTCCAGCAGGCCTTGATGGCTTTCAAGCATCTTCTCTCTCCTGGTACTCTTCTAGTCAGGACAGACAACACTACAATCATGTGGTACATCAACAAGCAGGGAGGGACTCACTCTTACCCCCTGTGCAGAGAAGGCATGAGATTGTGGTCATGGCAGCTTCTTTGGGCATTCATCTGATAGCCCAGTTTCTTCCAGGAAGGCTCAACACCTTGGCAGACCGGTTGAGCAGGCAGGTCCTGGATCCTCATGAGTGGCAACTAAATAAGACCATCTTCCATCACATCATTCAACGTTGGGGCACTCCCCAGGTGGATCTCTTTTTTTCTCCAACCAGCCACCTTCTTCCAACCTTTTGCACCAGGGATCATCACGACAAAGCTTGTAAAGTGGATGCTGTGTCCTTCCCCTGGACACAGCTATCGGTTTATGCATTCCCTCCTCTGCCTGTTCTTCCCAGAGTGCTGTTAAAGATAAGGGACGAAAAACCAAGGGTCATCATCATAGCTCGAGACTGGCCCAGGCAGCATTGGTGTCCACTTCTTCGAAGTCTTTCCCAGTCTCAGTCTTGGCATCTTCCCCCTGATACCAAATCGCTTGGTTCAGGATGGAGGAAAGACTCTGCATCTGCATCCTCACCTTCAGACTCTGCATTTGACTGCCTGGCTCATAATTTAAACCTTTCTCAACAGGTGATTGAGGTCCCTCGTGAGGCCAGGAGGCCTAGTACTAGGAAATCTTATGCAGATAAATGGAAAAGATTCTCCATTTGGATGCAGACTAGAAGAAAAGACCCATCTCAACCTACTCTTCCTCTAATTCTTGATTACCTGGCAAGTTTACTTAATGCCGGACTTTCCTTCCTTCTATAAAGATTCATGCTTCAGCTATTTCTGCTCACTGTTCCTTTGAACAACCGGTTTTCTCTCATCCCTTGATGAAACAGTTCCTCAGGGAAGTTAGCAATTTAAAGTCTCCTAGAAGGGCACCTATTCCTGCTTGGGATCTTAATTTTGTGCTTGAGAAACTTACTCTGCCTCCCTTTGAGCCTGCTGCCTCAGCAGATTTGAAGTTTCTCTCCTGGAAAACTGCATTTTTTTTTGGTCATTACTTCAGCTAAAAGAGTGTCTGAACTGCAGGCCTTAATGGCAGTAGAGCGTTTTATCACTTTCCATGTGGATCGGGTTTCTCTTTGGATCAATCCTTCTTTTTTATGCCTAAGGTGGTTTTTAGCTCGACTCTTAACCAGTTTATCCACCTGCCTACCTTCTTTCCTAATCCTCAGAATAGAAGAGAAAGGTTGCTGCATTCAGTGGATGTGCATAGGCAACTTAGATTTTACCTGGACAGGACTAAACCTTTTCAAAAGTCAGATCAGTTGTTGGTCAGTTTTGCTTCTGGAGCCCATGGCAAAGCTATTTCTAACAGACTATTTCTAAGTGGATTGCTCATTGTATTCACTTTTGTTGCTTACAGCATGGCAAGGTTCCTCCTCAGGGTATTGGGTCCCATTCTACTAGAGCTACCTCTACCTCAACAGCTTTTCTTAGAGGTGTACCTACTAAGGACATCCTGGAAGCAGCTACCTGGACTTCTGTCCACACTTTCACTAAACATTACAATCTGCCCTTGTTTTAAGTCCAGGGCTGGTTTTGCCACTGCAGTGTTGCAGGGCATTCTTACCAACCATTAATCAGTGGTGTTCCTCCTTCCTTTTTGTTTTTTTCCTGGACTTTGGGAATCAACCCATTTGTAAGGACTGCAGCAGTGAAACACGAACATAGTACAGTTGTGTACACTTACCATTAATGTAGATGTTAAAGTGTATTCACTGTTGCAGTTCTGTTCCCCCCCCCCCTTCCACCCCCCTTTTTTCCTAGGGCACAGACTGGATTTTTTCTTTACCTGGTCTTACTTTTTATTGGGGGCTCCTGACAGTTATAGCAAGAAAAACTGAGGAAAAGATGTCGGCTGCCTGGCTTTGTATCTGACGTCCTGGAGTCGAGCTTAATCCAGAGGCAGACGACATCATATAGGACGTTGGTATTCTGGCCGACTGCGGGCTACCGGGGGCCAGATAACCCATTTGTAAGGACTGCAACAATGAATACACTCTAACATCTACATTTATGGTAAGTGTACACAACTGTACTGTCTCTTAGAATTTACAGTGAATGTAGATATGCTACAGGTACATGTAACTCCATATGAATTATTTGGAGTCAATTTTGGACACATTGCAGGTGCTGAGAAAAACACTGAAGAACACTATTGGCTAACAAAAAAGATCGAAACAATGCCAATTTCATAAACTTTAACCATACTTTGACTTAGGAATGGGGTCCATTTGCATCACAGTACTAGAAACCCAAATGACTTGGAGAAATTAAACTGCGAGCTATTTGATGTTGACCGCCCCAAATTTAATTTGGGTGATAGGATGCAAAGAAGGGATGCTCTTTTAGCCTTTGCATCCAGATGAATGGCCACTATTAAAACTGTCCAAATGGAGGTCCTGCTTACACCTTTAGGCAAACGTCTGAACATCACCACAGGGTAAACGGTTTGAAAGCAGCTCAAGGCCTGATTCTCGTCACGAGAAGTGTAGTGCTGAGCCAGTTCCAACCACTGGCCCCTACAGGTAGTAATCTTATCTTTAGATAGCCAAGGGTTTCAGCTCCCCACTCCTACTCCACTGCATTGAAAGATGAGACTGGGGATGAATGCCCCTAGCTCTCTCCAGTAGGGTACATCATGGGGTTTTGCTACCCCCACTTGATTGGTTGGAGCCAAGGTGAGATATTATCATGGCCTTCTGCTACTCCAGACTCAACACTGTCATCCTGGGATGATCCCCTCCCCCATGTCTGGCCAGACTGACAGGTTCCATTTAGGTAGTTTTTCAGGTCATCTTGCTGCATGATCTACGTTTGTGGGACGAGTGTTCATGGGAAGTTTGGCTGATGTGTCCTTGAGTCACTAGTGCAGGATTGCACCCTTAGGGAATATTCAGCCTGAAAATTTCACTTTGCCAAGCTCGAGCCACTCCTTAGCACACCCCATCCTTCGCCTTTGACTGACAACCATTTTCTGGTCTTCTGACACTCAGCCCCTGTCAGCTACTTGCTCACCTTCATGCTACTTTGATTATTTAGTATTCATGTGTGCTTGATTTACTGGATTAGTCCCTTTAGATCTGTGGCTTCTTTTCAAGGAGAACAAAAAGCAGAAGCCAGCAACTGTGAGCTGTATGAACTAATTTAATTAGTTATAAAATAAAAAAACACAAAAATAACAGACCGGTTTCGGCTATGGTGTTAACCTAGCCTTCATCAGTTTAAAATTTTACACTGATGAAGGCTAGGTTAACACCATAGCCGAAACCGGTCTGTTATTTTTGTTTTTTTATTTATTTAATTAAATTAGTTCATACAGCTCACAGTTGCTGGCTTCTGCTTTTTGTTAACCATGTGTTTTTGAGCCGTTCAATTACTTCCGTGCAGGGGAATTCTTTTTGAGTTCTTTTCAAGGAGAACTGTGATAGTAGTCATACTGACTAGGAGAAATTTGGTCAGACTATCAAAGATATTCCCCTACTCTTTTTGATAGGTGGCATAGGATCTACTGACCAAGCTTCCACCAACTCCCACAGATGGAACATTGGTTTAATTATTCGAAGAATGGCACACTCAGTAATGCCCCCTCCCCCATACTCATTGCTGTACTGCAGTGTCAGTACTGGAATATGAATCCAAGATCCTGTTGTGGAAAGAACCCCAAAATCTTTTGACTTTCCAGCATCAAAGGTGTGTGTTTGTATTGAACCAGTGGTCATGTTACTTTATCACAATTCTCTTCTACTGTGAAATTGAGAATCCAAAGACACTAACTTTGAAATAGGTGGGAATTAACATGTATACCATCCCTGCCTCACTACATGGTAACTACTTTTTCAGAGGTCCTCAGAGTTGTTTGCAACAGTTTGGTCTGACCTTTCTTTTATGAAAAACATCTTTAAATTATCACATTGCAACATGTGTTCGTGTAGTTTTAATAGTTAAAAAAAAGTTTCCCTTAATATCATGCAGCTTACATATATTTTTTAACAATTTTCATTCACCCCCAACATTGCATAAATTGCTTAATTCATACCCTAGCTTAAACCTCATTCCTCCTTTTGAGCCTTATTCTGCATATGAAAATGAAGGGCCTAAATCATAAAAACTAGGCACTGTCTGAAAGCCTTGTGATGTTCTTCATGTTTCACTGTTGCAGTCATTAAATTTGGGTTATCTGCTTGCAGGTAGCCCTCAGCTGGCCTGATTATCAAAGTCTTGGGTCCTGCGTCGGTTGCTGTCTCTTCTTCCATGATGTCAGGTAGTCAGGGGTATAAAGCATGCAGCCAACACCATTACATCAGTCTTTCTTGCCGTGTGGTGCCCGAAGCAGAAGCAGTTCGCAAGTGCCTGTCGGCCGACTTCTGAAATTTTCGTTTTCGAGTTTCAGAACCGAAGTCTTCAAAAAAGCTAAGTACCCCTTTGGGGATCCTTTTTCTTGCTCTAAACTGATGTCAGTAAAAGTTAACAGTTGTATTACCTGTGGAAAGCAAATACCTCATAAAGATTTTCATTTGTACTACATTCCTTGCTTAGACCCAGACCACGACGTCCCTCACTGACGGTTTTGTGCCTTATTCAATCCTCGTACTATTCGTCGTCTGTTCATTTTCACATCTAACTATTTTGGTACTCTGTTTAATTATCTAGAAATGGCTTCAGTAAGCCATCAGACTACCGACATTCTGAAAAAACGTAAAGATAGACAGAGACAGACCGCATAGGTCCAAAGCTGCCGATGATGCTTCCATTAAGCTAGTCGCCAGTTCGCCGGTACTCCGTGAGGTGCTTTCGCAGCCCCTGATGCCCGCTACTTCAGATCCGTTGGCCTCTACTGAGACCCATTCGGAGTACTGTATGCCGCGAGATGCTTCTTCAACTATGGAACCTGGGGATGTCTCTACCTTAGATGGTCCAGAGCCGCTGTGCAGGCACCGGCTTCTGAGGGTGTATTCAGGCCTACTGACTTGCATATCAAACTGACGCCATCTTCTTCTTCAAGGCCTAAAACTCGATCCACACCTAGAAAACCAATGTCCAAGCTGCATGGTCAGGCCCATATGCCTAAAAAACAAATAAGAATGACTGAAGACCTTGTTACTCTAATTAGGGGAAGCCACCCTTCTCCCTCTAAGAGACCTAGAACTGATTTTCCTTCTGATTCTTCTGATCAGGATTCTGAAATTTCTGTTTCTTCTGGTGACCAGGATTTGCCCTTATCTACCTATGAGGATTCTGATGCAGAGAAATCCATTACCCCTGCTTCCCCTCCAGAAGATTTCTCTTTTGGTGAAACTTTGCACACTCTTAAGGAGCATTTCTGCTGGGAAAGGCAGGATTACTCTGACTCCAAAAAGAGACTTAAGAAATTCTTACTCCTGCCCCAACAAAGGCCTTTAGCTATTCCTCCTGTACTGGACATTGTAGGTGATGCCTTCTTGGAATCTAGCCTGGCCCCAGACACCTTACCTCTGGCTCCCAGGAAACCTGACAGGTATTACAGAGTACCTGACTTTCACAAGTTCCTCTCTAAGAATCCTCCTGTGGACCCAGAGACCATTTCACAGGGACCCAAAGGCATTAAGGCTACTACTGCCCAAAACCCTACCCTCTCTGATAGAAATTCCAGGGCCCTGGACAGATGGGGTAAGAAGGTATACACTTCTGCTACTTTGGCCATTAGGGCCTTAAACTGCCAGTTTCATATGTTAAAGTACCAGCAGCATATTATTGGATAACTTAAACAGAAATTGATGTTGTTTCCTGTGCTGAAAATAAAGAATTACAGAATTTAATGCATTCTGCTGAACAAGTTGGTAAACATACTTTGCAGTGTGGTTTTGACTCCTTAGAGGCATCTTGTAGGGCTGCTGTTACTGGGTCTTTTCTTAGAAGGCATGCTCGGCTTAAGGAGCAAACTTTGCCAGATCATGTTAAAGCCAAATTACTGGATGCTCCCTTAAACCAAGACCACCTGTTTGGCAACAAAGCAGAAGATGTGCTTAAAAAGATGGAGGAAAAAGATAAATCTATGCAAACTGTTAAAAGATTTCCTGCAAGTACAGCCTCCCAGATTTAGTAGGCATTGGCCTTCTAAGAATTGGTCCTTTCCTCTCTCTTCCAGGCCTTCTCAGTCCAAATCCAGGAACAGCAGACCACCTAGGCCACAGTCTCGAGGTACTCACAGGCCTAAGCAGTGGGGGGCTCCCACTTCCAAAGCTGGAAGTAGTAAGACACCCCCTGTGGTAAACTGTCACAATGACTTAACCTTAAACCTTCCAAGCCCTGCTCAACTGACAGCACCTTTATGGGGAAAGATCGCCCTGCATGCAAAAAACTGGGGAACTCATTACCCAAAACAAATGAGTTTTAAATATAGTTTCCCAAGGATACAGATTCCAATTCCACACCTTACCAACCCCAAAAGGTTGGCTAGACCTTGCCTCCAAATCAGTGGACAGAGGCTCAACAGCAGGTTCTCTCTCTTCTAAGTATCAGGGCTATTCAACCTGTCCTAGCAGAAGAATGGGGACAAGTTTTTTACTCCAGACTTTTCCTGGTACCCAGAAAAGACAACTCCTGGTGTCCTATCCCGGACCTATCTATCCTAAACACCTTTTTGGTAATTCCAAAATTCAAAATGCTGACTCTTCATCAGCTGCTTCCCATGCTAGGCAAACATGCCTGGTTGGCAACATTGAATTTAAGGGAAGCTTACTTGCACATCCCAATAAGGAACTCTTGCAGAAAATACCTACACTTCAGAGCAGGCTACATGCACTATCAGTTCTCTGCACTGCCCTTTGGCTTATCTACTGCGCCCAGGGTATTCACAAAATGCCTAGCTCCAGTCATTGCATTCTGCAGGCAAAGAAATAATCAAATATACCCATACCTGGACGATTGTCTAATTCAGGCAGAAAGTCAGAACATATTATTAATTCATCTGGCATTTGTAAAAAACTGCTAACTTCACTGGGGTTCACCATAAACGAAAAGAAATCTTATCTAGTACCCTGCCAAGAAGTTGTATTCCTGGGAGCAAGCTTGAACACAACTTCCCAGATGGCCTACCTCACACCAGAGAAACAGGATGTTCTTCGTGTTTCACTGTTGCAGTCATTACATTTGGGTAATCCTGCTGGCAGGTTGCCCTCAGTCGGCCTGAATTCCAAAGTCTTAGGTCCTGCTTCGGCTGTTTGTCGCCTCTTCCCTGACGTCAGGTCGTCAGGGGTATAAAAGATGTGGCCGGCGCCATTTTCTTTATTCTTTCTTGCCGAGCGGTGCCCGAAGCAGCAGCAGTTCACAAGTGCCGGTCGACCGACTCCTGAGATTTCGTGTTCGAGTTTCAGATCAGAAGTCTTCAATAAAGCTAAGTACCCCATTGGGGAAACTTTTTTTCTTGCTCCAGACCGATGTCAGAAAAAGTTAATTGTATTTTTGTGGTAAGCAAATACCTCATAAGGACTTTCATTCTTACTGTATTCCTTGCCTAAGCCCTGATCACAACGTTGCTGGTTGTCGGTTTGTGCTAGATTTAACCAACACACTATTAAGCATCGGTATGATTTTGCTTTAAATTATTTTGGATGCCGGTTTAATTATCCAGAAATGTCGTCGGATAGCCATCCGTCTACTGGCGTTCACAAAAAACGCAAAGAAAAGGAGAGCGATAGACAACCGAAGCTCAAAACCGACGAGGAAGCTTCTCCTAAGCCAGTCACCGGTTCTCAGTGAGGTGCTTTCGCAGCCCCTGACACCTGCTACTTTAGAGTCGCAGGCCGCTACCGACTCCCACGTGGAGTCGGCCATGCCACTGGAAACTCAAGGTATTGGAGCCTCGGATACTATTCCTTCAGATGGGTCCGGAGCCGCTGAGCAGGCACCGGCTTCTGAGGGTGTATTCAGACCTAAACATCTTTACATTAAACCAACCTCAGCTTCAAAGGCAAAGACTAAAGCATCTTCTAAAGCAAAGAAACAAACTCAAGAGCCACGTGGACAGGCCTCTATGCCCAAAAAAACAGATGCTCAAAATGGCCGAAGATTTAATTACCTTGATCAGGGGCTCCCATCCCCCTCCTGATAAGAGGCCTAGGCAAGAGACGGACTATGAATCTTCAGATCAGGTTTCTATTTCTTCTGATTCCTCTTCTGATCATGAATATTCTCTTCCCCCCTATGAAGATTCTGATGCTGAAGAATCAATTCCTTCAGCTTCTCCTCCAGAGGACTATTCTTTTGGGGGAACCTTGCATACCATGAGGGAGCATTTCCACTGGGAGAGCCAAGATTTTTTCAGAATCTAAAAAGAAGCTCAGGGATTTCCTTTTACTTCCTCAACACAGGCCACTAGCCATTCCACCTGTGTTGGATATTGTAGATGATGTGTTTTCGGACTCTAGTCTTACCCCTGACTCCTTACCTCCAGCTCCTGTTAAGCCTGACAGATACTACAGGGTTCCTGACTCTCATAAATTCCTTTTTAAAAACCCTGCTGCAGACCCAGAAACTATTTCACAGGGTCCCAAAGGAGTTAAGGGTTTTGCTGCAAAAAACCCTACCCCCTCTGACAGAGATTCTAGGGCACTGGATAGATGGGGAAAAAAGGTTTACACATCTGCTACCTTGGCTATAAGGGCCTTAAACTGTCAGTTTCATATGCTCAAATATCAGGAACATGTCATGGCATTGCTAAAACAGAAAATGTTCTTAAACTTTGATTGTGCAGAAAACAAGGAAATGCAGGATTTATTGCATGCAGCTGAACAAGTTGGAAAGCATACTTTGCAATGTGGGTTTGATTCTTTGGAGGCCTCCTGCAGGGCCACAGTTACGGGTTCTGTAATTAGGAGGCATGCTTGGTTAAAGGAACAAAATCTGCCTGATCATGTCAAAGTTAAATTATTAGATGCACCTTTACAGCATGATACTTTGTTTGGTGTTAAGGCAGAAGAGGTGTTAAAGAAAATGGAGGACAAAGCTAAATCTATGCAAACTGTCAAAGATTTTTTACAAATACAACTACCGAGGTTTAGTAGACACTGGCCTACAAAGAATTGGTCCTTTCCTGTGTCGGACAGACCTCAAAGAGGCAGATACAGATGCCCTAGAGGCAGATCCCAGGCGCAAGGTTCCTACAGGTCAAAACAATGGGGTGCTTCTACCTCCAAAGTTGGAGAAGACAAGTCACAACCATACAGGAAACAGTCCCAATGACTTCCCCCTGCCTGCACTAAGCACTTATCTCCTGGCAGCACCCTTAGGGGGAAAATTAGCACTTTTTTCTCAAAATTGGCACATTATAACCCAGGACAAGTGGGTTCTAAACATCGTGTCACAAGGGTACAAATTCCATTTCCATACCCTGCCAAAGGCAAACAGCTGGCCAGATCTGCCAAAAAATCAATGGGCAGAGGCGCAAAAACAATTCTCATCCCTCATGGACATGGGGGCCATTCAACAAGTACCAGAGCAAGAGCAGGGACAAGGATTTTACTCAAGACTATTCTTGGTACCCGGAAAGGACAAGACCTGGAGACCAATACTGGACCTATCTATTCTGAACACATTCCTGGAGATACCAAAATTCAAGATGGTGACTTTGCAGCAGCTTCTGCCCATGCTGGGCAAGAACGCTTGGCTGGTGACTCTAGACCTAAAAGAGGCATACCTGCATGTCCCATCAGACAATTATGCAGAAGATACCTCAGATTCAAGGCTGGCTCAATGCATTACCAATTCTCTGCACTGCCCTTTGGCTTATCTACTGTGCCCAGGGTCTTTACAAAGTGCCTGGCACCAGTAATTGCATTCTGCAGACAAAGAGGAATACAAATATATCCTTACCTGGGCGACTGCGTAATTCAAGCAGAGAACAAGGACATTCTTCTACAGCATCTGGCGTTTGTGAAAAGACTCCTAACATGCCTAGGCTACACAGTCAACGAAAAGAAATCAAACTTAGTACCCTCTCAAGAGAGAATATTCCTGGGTGCAAGCTTAAATACAACTGCCCGGATGGCTTATCTCACGCCAGACAAACAAAGGCAACTGACTACCTATTTCAAAATGTTGGCAACAAAGGCCCAGTTATCTGCAAGAAAAATTCTGCAGGCTTTGGGCTTCATGGCATCCTGCATCCTACTAATTCCATATGCAAGACTGCATATGAGGAAACTACAATGGCACCTAAAAAGTGTTTAGACTCAACATTGCCACAGCCTGGAAACAATGATTACTCTCATTCCCTGCCTGCAACAGGAGTTTCGATGGTGGGCAAAGGCTTGTCACCAAAACAAGGGACAGCCATTCACATTACCCACAGCCAGGCAGACACTAACAACGGATGCCTCAGATTATGCCTGGGGGGCCCACATGGCAGGAAGATGCATTCAGGGCACATGGTCCTCAACCCAAATGCATCTACATATCAATCAAAAAGAGATGCTAGCTGTTCAGAATGCCCTGACAGCCTTCAAGGACCTACTTCATCCAGGACAACTACTGATAGACAGACAACACCATGGTCATGTGGTATATAAACAAGAAGGGGGGCACTCATTCTTACCCCCTTTGCAGACTAGCAGTGACTTTGTGGGACACAGCATTAACTTACCAAGTACATATGCAGGCTCAATTCCTGCCATGAAGGAAAAATACTCTGGCAGACGAACTAAGCAGAAACCTCATGGATCCCCACGAGTGGCAGCTGGATCCACAAGTCTTCAGCATGATAACAAGGAAACGGGGATGCCCGGAAATAGATCTATTTGCCTCCCCTCACAACTACCAACTAAAAAGATTCTGCACAGGGACTTATCACAGACAAGCATGGAAAGTGGACTCCCTATCAGTATATGCCTTTCCCCCACTGCCTCTCCTCCCCAAGGTACTCCTAAAGGTCAGACAGGAGAAGCCAAAAATTATATTGATTGCCCCAGACTGGCCCTGCCAGTACTGGTTTCCAATCCTAAAGAACCTGTCTCAATGCCCAGCTTGGACCTTACCTCAAATACCTCATCTACTGTCCCAGCAAAACAATCAGATCTTGCACACTCAGCTCAGGACTTTAAACCTGGCAGCATGGCGGATAATGTAGTCATACAAAACACATCTCTCAGTAAAGCTGTGATAGATGTCATTTTGGAGGCCAGAAGGCCTAGTACTAGAAAATCTTATGCTGGAAAATGGAAGAGATTCTGTGCTTGGAACCAGGTACAAGGAACTGATACAGCTATGCCAAATATTCCTCAGATTTTGCAATACTTAACTGAGATGCTGGACAAAGGACTATCTTTTTCATCTATTAAAATTCATGCCTCTGCCATTTCAGCTCATTACAATATAGAGCCACCAATCTTTTCTCATCCCTTATTAAAACAGTACCTCAGAGGAGCCAAAAATTTAAGATCACCAATGCCTGCATGGGACCTCAACTATGTCATGGAAAAACTCACCCTGCCTCCTTTTGAGCCAGCTGCTACTGCTGATATAACGTTTCTATCTTGGAAAACAGCTCTGCTCCTAGCAATAACGAGTTTCAGAGCTACAGGCACTCATGGCTGTGGAACTTTTTGTCATTTTTTATCCAGACAGGGTCTCTCTAAGGACAAACCCAACATTTATGCCTGTGGTGTCCAGTGTGGGTCTTAACCAAACTATTCACCTGCCAACTTTTTATCCCAATCCACAGAACAAGGGGAGAGAATTCTGCATTCTTTGGACGTACACAGACAGCTTAGATTCTACTTGGACAGAACCAAAGTCTTCAGAAAAACAGACCAATTACTAGTGGCATATGCTGCAGCATCACAAGGAAGGCTACCTCAAAGCAGACTATTTCAAAGTGGATAGGCTACTGCATTCGTTTCTGCTACTTACACCATGGCAGGCCAGTGCCTAAGGGCATTAGGCCACATTCAACCAGAGCTGCAGCCACTTCAGCAGCCTTTCTCAGGAGAGTACCAACCAAGGACATTTTAGAGGCTGCTACGTGGAGTTCAGTGCACACCTTTACAAAACACTATCATCGCCCTCTCTACTCTAAATCCAGGGCAGGCTTTGCCACTGCAGTTCTGCAGGGCCTCATAGCTGCTCCTAATGCTGTTTAGCTCCAGCCTCCCAGTCATAGCTTTGGGACTCTACCCAAATGTAATGATTGCAACAGTGAAACATGAACGTAGTACAGTTGTGTACACTTAACATAAATGTAGATGTTAGAGTGTATTCACTGTTGCAGTCCAGGTTACCCATCTGCCTTCCCACTTTTCTTCTGATGGAACCTATCTTTCCTTCTCTGATTTATGCAACCTATGTGGTGTATTTGCTTGTAGATGAAGGTAAAGTTTGTATTGGTGCATGTGTTTATGCATATACATTTTGGCTACCCTTTTAGGGGGCACCTGACATCTGGGGCAAGAAAAACTAAAGAAAATGGCATCGGCTGCATCCTTTATACCCCTGATGACCTGACGTCAGGGAAGAGGCGATAGCAGCCGATGCAGGACCCAGGACTTTGGAATTCAGGCCGACTGAGGGCAACCTGCCAGCAGGATTACCCAAATGTAATGACTGCAACAGTGAATACACTCGAACATCTACATTTATGGTAAGTGTACACAACTGTACTTTTATCTGACAGCCTACTTCAAATTACTGGCCAAAAAGACCCAGCTAACTGCAAGAAAAGTACTGCAAGCTCTGGGGTTTATGGTCTCTTACATCCTACTAATTCCATATGCAAGACTGCATATGAAGAAACTACAATGGTATCTAAAAAGCCTATATGGTGTCAACATTCTCAGGACCTGGAATCAATGATTCCTATCATCCTTTGTATAAAGACAGAGCTCCTTTGGTGGGCAGAGGCCTGCTACCACAACAAAGGACTGCCATTCACTCTACTCCCTGCTGCCCAAACCCTAACAGCAGACGCATCAGGCTATGCATTGTGGGCTCACTTGGAAGGGCAGTGCATCCAGGGCAAATGGAACCAGAATCAAATGCACCTGCATATCAATCAAAAAGAAATGTTAGCTGTACAGAATTCTCTGACAGCTTTTAAGGACCACATTCTTCTAGGACAATTATTGGCAAAGACGGACAACACCACTGTTATGTGCTACATAAACAAGCAGTGGGGAACCCACTCATACCCTGTCTGCAGACTAACCATAGCTCTGTGGAACACAGGCTTGAGCTACCAAGTGCACCTACAAGCTCAATTCCTGCCAGACGACCTAAGCAGAAATCTCATGGACCCACACGAGTGGAAACTGGAATCAAAGATATTCAACATGTTGAGAGACAAATGGGGGAGCCCAGAGATAGACCTGTTTGCCTCCTCTCAGAACTACCAGTTGGACATATTCTGCACAAGATAAAGCACACTTGCCCAAAGGAGCATGTACACATAAAACAAAAAAGAAGTGTCCAAACACTGAGTAATCTACAAACTAGTAGGAAAGAGAACAAAAGAACTGCACAAGGACTCCCCACAGACAAGCTTGGAAAGTGGATGCCCTGTCCTTCACCTGGGAGAACCTCTCAGCTTATGCCTTTCCCCCTCTGCCTCTCCTCTCCAACGTTCTACTAAAGATCATACAGGACAAACCAAGGACAATACTCATTGCACCAGACTGGCCACGCCAACACTCGTAACCCCCTCTTGCACAGTGGGTCACTGCTGGAATCATGGCACCTGCCTCAGACCCCTTCCCTGCTGTCACAGCAGGAGGGCCAGATTCTGCACCCCCAGCTTCAAACCCTGAACCTTGCAGCCTGGCTAATTACCTGAGCTCTCCATTACCATCCCTCAGTAATCAAGTACTGGATGTCATTTTGGAGGCAAGGAGGCCTAGTACTAGAAAATCCCATGCTGAAAAGTGGAAAAGATTCTGTTCCTGGAGCAAAACTCAGGGGATAGGCACAACAGTGCCCAGTTTACTGCATATTATTCAATACTTAGGGATGCTTCACAAGGGCCTTTCCTTCTCTTCTATTAAAATTCATGCCTCTGCCATTTCAGCACATTATAATGTGGAGCACCCCTCTTCTCTCTCCCCCTGCTGAAGCAAGTCCTCAGAGGGGCCAAAAATGTAAGACCACCCAGGAGAGGCCCTTATTCCAGCCTGGGACCTTAACTTTGTATTGGAAAAGCTTACTCTACCTCCCTTTCAGCCAGCTGCATCTGCAGAGTTGAAATTCTTTTCTTGGAAAAAACTGCCTTCCTTCTAGCCATCACTTCAGCAAGAAGAGTGTCTGAATTACAGGCCCTCATGGCAGTGGAGCGCTTCATAATTTTCCATGCGGACAGGGTGTCCCTCAGGACCAATCCTTCCTTTATGCCCAAAGTGGTATCCAGTGTGGCCCTTAATCAGTACATTCATTTGCCAGCCTTCTTTTCTAATCCACAGAACAAAGGAGAACGAATACTGCACTCTTTGGACGTGCACAGACAACTAAGATTTTATTTGGACAGGACTAAGCCTCTCGAAAAAACTGAACAGCTGCTAGTTGCCTTTGCTGCAGGGGCAGAGGGGAAGGCCATTTCTAAATGGATAGGCCATTGCATTCATTTCAGTTATAAGCACCATGGAAAACCTACCCCACAGGGGATAAGATCACATTCCACCAGTGCTGCATCTACTTCAACAGCCTTTCTCAGAGGTGTTCCTACCAGGCACATCCTAGAAGCTGCTACCTGGAGTTCTGTTCATACCTTCACCAAGCATTACCACTTGCCTATTTTTTCTAAATCCAGAGCTGGTTTTGCCGCTGCAGTCTTGCAGGGCCTTTAGCTGGTCCTAATGCTCTCTAATTGCCTCCTCCCTTCCTTAGCTTTGAGAATCTACCCAAATGTAATGACTGCAACAGTGAAACACGAAGAACATAGTACAGTTGTGTACACTTACCATAAATGTAGATGTTCAAGTGTATTCACTGTTGCAGTCCTGGTTACCCTCCCTCCTGCCCCCTGACTTCTTTTGGCTATACCTCTCTTCTTGTTTACTGTTTTTTAAGCTTTCTGGTGTATTTGCTTATAGTTGAAGGTGTAACGTTGAATATAATTGCTTCCCATTATGGGGGCACCTGACATCTGGGGCAAGAAAAACTGATGTAATGGCGTCGGCTGCATGCTTTATACCCCCTGACTACCTGATGTCATGGAAGAAGAGACAGCAACTGACGCAGGACCCAAGACTTTGATAATCAGGCCAGCTGAGGGCTACCTGCAAGCAGATAACCCAGATGTAATGACTGCAACAGTGAATACACTCGAACATCTACATTTATGATGTGTACACAACTGTACTTTCCTTAGTGTCATATAGAGTTCTGAGGGGCAGTCTCTGCCTAACATGCAGGGCCTCAACAGTCGGTATTCTTTGAGACCTACTGCATATTTGCAAGTCCAGTGGGGGCATAAACATCTACTTGAGATCAAAATCTGTTTTGCAACACAAATTGAACATATTGGAGGAGTATGAATGTATCGCAGAGAATACCACTTTTGGAAACATCTTCCTCTGACTCCTGTGGCTCTGATGGACAGAGGCAGTCAGTAAATCACTACCTATACAAGTCATATTTGTGGGTCACATTTGGTTTGCACACCTAGCCTTTTAAGGGCCTTAGTTGAGAGCTTAGTATACACATATGAACCTATAAAGCAGAGTACTTCTGTTAAACCATTTAATTGTAATCTAGATGAATGGATAGTTAACTACAGATTCACCCATGGTTTAGCACTTTTGTCCCTCCTAGATTGGGATGACATGTCAATGTTCTCTTTGTCTCTAGATTATTGGTACTTAAAAAAATAAAGACTAAAAACTTTATGGGAATGTTATGGCAAGGCTTCTAAAGATCTTCATGGATCAGTAGCCTAGTAATTACCTAAGAATTTGTGCATTGTTCTCAGAAATTCCATTTATTTCTATTAAATTTGCTCCTTCATTTATCTAAAGATCTCGCCTTCAGTTATTTTATCTCCTGCAAAGTTTCTTTTACAATTTGTTTAGATTTTTATTTCCATTTTCTAGTGATTGCTTTTGGCAATCAATAGCATTAAACTTAGTAAGTATTTCAGACCTCAGAAGAATCATTTCCTTAGTTACTACCATTTGTTTCTCCAACATTTCTGTCAAAGTACTCTGAAGGAAATTTGTAAAATCTACCAACATGTTGCATTCCAAAAAAAGCAGGAACTCAGATGTTCA
The DNA here is from genome assembly GCF_019279795.1 of Protopterus annectens. NCBI lineage: Eukaryota > Metazoa > Chordata > Ceratodontiformes > Protopteridae > Protopterus > Protopterus annectens. Next base: position 852,023,516 of record NC_056739.1, on the reverse strand, counting down.
TCGTGCATACAGCTGCAGTAATCACAGATGGGTTCTCTGCCGTCAGGCGGGTCCTCGGTCGGCCGAATTCCAAAGTCTAGGTCCGGCCGGTTGTTGTCGCTTTCTCCTGACGTCAGTGAGGCCGGAGTATATAAGACACAGCCGACGCCATGTTCTTCAGTCTTTTTTGCCGCGTGGTGCCCGAAGCAGAAGCAGTTCGCAAGTGCCGGTCGGCCAGCTCCTGAATTACGAAAAATTGGAAACCGAAGTCTTCATTAAAGCCAAGTACCCCGTTGGGGAAACTTTTCTTGCCTCAGACCGATGTCAGAAAAAGTTAATAATTGTATTTCTTGTGGGAAGCAAATACCGCATAAGGATTTCCATTCCCTCTGCATACCTTGTTTAGGCCCAGACCACGACGTCTCGGGCTGTCACTTTTGCGCTACTTTCAATAAACGCACTATTAAGCGTCGGGCGGAGTTCGCCCAACACTTTTTTGGTAAAGCCTTTGATTATAAAATGTCGTCGGAGACTCCGACTACCGTTTTGTCCAAAAAATGCAAGGACAAGGACCAACACGCGAGGCCCACGGTCCCCACCGACACCACGCCAAAACCGGCTACACGTGGTCCGGTTCTCAGCGAGACGCCTTTGCAGTCCCTGACTACCGACGCCACTCCTTTGGCGGTGTCTTCTGTAACCAAGACCGCAGGTACCTCGGCCCTTTCCCAGACTACAACCACTGAAGCCACTGTGTGTGTTGAGCCTCCTTATATGGACAGGTCCACTTCCACCCAGGGTGTCTTTAGACCCTCATTTTCCTTTTCCATTAAGGCCTTCACTAAATCCAAATCAGCCAGGCATGCCAAGAGGCCTGTTGCACAGGGCCCATCTCCAGGCCCCATGCCTAAAAAACAGATGCTTAAAATGGCTGAGGATTTAATTACTCTTATCAGGGGTTCTCAGCCCCCTCCAGACAAGAGACCCAGAGTGGAGGAAGATTCTCCCTCTTCTGATCAGGGCTCCATTTTATCAGAACATTCTGATGTAGAGGAACACTCTTACTCCCCTTTTGAAGATTCGGATGCAGAGCAGTCCATTCCTTCTGTATCTCCTCCTGAGGATTTTTCCTTTGGGGAAACCTTGCACACTTTGAGGGAACACTTCCATTGGGAAGGCCAAGACTTTTCCGATTCCAAGAAAAGACTTAGGGAATTTCTTTTGTTACCTCAACACAGACCTCTGGCGATACCTCCTGTCTTGGACATACTTGATGATGTTTATTCGGAGGCTCCTGTCTTGGACATACTTGATGATGGTTATTCGGAGGCTTGCCTTAACCCGGATTCCCTGCCTCCTGCACCAGTCAAACCTGATAGGTACTACAGAGTTCCTAACTCTCACCAATTTCTCTACAAAAGCCATAATGCTGACCCTGAAACCATTTCTCAAGGCCCCAAGGGATTGAAGGCCTCTACTGCTAAGAATCCACTTCCTGCCGAAAGAGAGTCAAGATCCTTAGAAAGGTGGGGAAAAAGGTATATACCTCGGCCACCCTAGCCATGAGGGCCTTAAATTGTCAGTTTCATATGCTTAAATATCAACAGTTCCTGTTATCACAATTAAGGAATAAAATGTCTCAACCTGAACAACCAGATTTGAAGGAGTTGCAGGATATGATGCATAGTGCAGAGCAAGTGGGTAAACACACCTTACAAATGTGGCTATGATGCCCTAGAGGCCTCAAGTAGAGCTGCTGCTACAGGATCAGTCATTCGTAGACATGCCTGGCTTAGGGAACAAAGCTTGCCTGATCATGTGAAAGCTAAACTTCTAGATGCTCCTTTACAAAAGGATGTGCTGTTTGGTACTAATGCTGAGGAGATATTACGGAAAATGGAAGAAAAAGCCAGATCTATGCAAACTGTCAAAGCTTTTCTACAGGTCCAACCTCCACGTTTTAGCAGAAATTGGCCTTCAAAAAACTGGTCCTTTCCAGCCACTGACAAGCCCCAAAGAGGTAGATACAGACGCACAAGGGGCAGAGGGCAATCACAAGGATCATATAGAGGCAGACAATGGCAAACTCCAGCACCAAGAGGTGGCGAAGACAGTGCACAACAATACAGAAAACAAACCCAATGACTCCCTCATTTCCATGCCAAGCAAGTCTCAGCTGGCAGCACCTTTGGGAGGAAAGCTGGCATTAATTACAAGAAATTGGCATATTGTCACAACAGACAAATGGATCCTGGACATTATAAACAGAGGCTACAAATTTCAATTCCACACTCTTCCAAAAATGAGAGGCATGCCAAACCTGCCACACAATCAAAGGGCAGAGGCACAACTACAAATTTCAAAGCTCATAGGCATGAGAGCTATACAAGAGGTACCTACTCACGAACAAGGTCAAGGTTTTTATTCAAGACTTTTTCTGGTACCAAGGAAAGGAACCGACTGGAGACCCATTTTGGACTTATCCATCCTAAACACATTTTTACTGCGTACCAAAATTCAAGATGCTCACATTACAGCAGCTTCTTCCCATGCTGGGCAAGGAGTTTTGGCTGGTAACATTGGACCTCAAGGAGGCATACCTGCATGTCCCAATCAGACAAAGCTGCAGAAGATACCTCAGATTTCTTGCAGGTTCAATCCACTATCAATTCTCTGCATTGCCCTTTGGCTTATCTACTGCGCCCAGAGTATTCACAAAATGCCTGGCATCAGTGATTGCCTACTGCAGACTTCAAGGGATACAAATTTACCCTTATTTGGACGACTGCCTGATCCAAGCGGACAGCAAGCACATACTTCTGGAGCATCTGGCTTATGTAACACGGTTACTGCATTCTCTGGGATACACAGTCAACAAAGAGAAATCCAGGCTAACACCATCTCAGAAAATAACTTTCCTGGGTGCCAACTTAGACACAAACACCCAGATGGCCTATCTTGCGCCAGAAAAACAGGGGCAACTAGCTCAGTACTTCAAAATACTAGTAAAATGTACCAGGCTTACTGCAAAGAAAATCCTGCAGGCTCTGGGCTTCATGGCATCTTGCATTCTTTTAATCCCATGTGCAAAGCTGCATATGAGGAAACTTCAATGGTACCTAAAAAACCTATGGTCTCAACACAGTCACAGTTTGGAAACAATAATACCAATAATTCCATGTTTGCAAGAGGAATTTCTATGGTGGGCCCAAGCATGTCAAGCAGACACAGGCCTCCCATTCTGCAAGCCTCAAGCAAATCAAGTCATCACAACAGACGCCTCAGATTACGCCTGGGGGGCGCACATGACGGACAGGTGCATTCAGGGCAAATGGTCCCAAAAGGAAAAGCACCTTCACATCAATCAAAAGAAATGCTAGCAGTAATAAATGCAATTACAGCTTTCAAGGACCTCCTGCATCCAGGACAATTACTGATAAGAACAGACAACACCACAGTAATGTGGTACATAAACAAGGAGGAACACATTCATACCCCTTGTGCAGACTAGCCATGACTCTTTGGAACTTGGCTCTGGAATGGCAAATCGAACTTCAAGCACAGTACTTGCCAGGATTGGAAAACACGCTGGCAGACAATCTAAGCAGAAATATGACAGATCCACACGAATGGAAGTTGCATCCTCAGGTGTTTACAGAGATAATCCAAGCGTGGGGGAGGCCAGACATAGATCTTTTTGCCTCCCACAGGAATCATCAATTGGAAAAGTTTTGTTCGAGGACCTTTCATCCAAAGGCCTGGAGAGTGGACGCCCCTTCATTCAGTTGGACAGCATGGACAGTTTACGCTTTCCCACCTCTGCCTCTTCTGCCCAAGGTGCTCTTGAAAGCAAGAGCAGACAGACCGAAGATGATACTGATTGCTCCAGATTGGCCAAGGCAACACTGGTACCCGCTCCTGAGGAGCCTAACACATACCCCTCCCTGGTCCCTACCTCTAATGCCTCTTCTGCTGACTCAGCACAGCTACAAAACTCTTCACAGTCAGCTGAAAACACTCAATCTCGCTGCATGGAAAATTCCTTAACGCCACAACAGACCCTACTCTCCAAGGAGGTGCAGGATGTCATTTTGGAGGCCAGAAGGCCATCTACTAGAAAGGCTTACTCCGCAAAATGGAAACGGTTTTGCTCTTGGAATGGGAAAAAAGGCCAGGACCCTAGAAAACTGAATTTGCCTCGGGTATTACAGTATCTAGCTGAGCTGCTGAACAGTGGACTTTCATTTTCTTCCATAAAAATCCATGCCTCAGCCATTTTTGCAGAATTCAACACAGATCCACCTTTATTTTCTCACCCACTCTTACGACAGTTCCTCAGAGGGGCTAAGAATATAAGACCACCAAGGAAACAACCAATACCAGCCTGGGATCTTAATTACATACTAGAAAAATTAACATTGCCTCCTTTTGAACCAGCTGCCTCAACAGATTTGCAATATTTGTCCTGGAAAACAGCCTTCCTTCTGGCCATCACTTCAGCTCGTAGGGTTTCAGAACTACAGGCCCTCATGGCGGTGCAGCCCTTTCTCATCTTCCATCAGGACAGGGTTTCCCTTCATACCAACCCGTCATTTATGCCTAAAGTGGTATCCAGGGTAGCTTTAAATCAAGCCATACACTTACTTACCTTTTACCCCAATCTTCAAAACAAAGGGGAAAGGCTGCTACACTCTTTAGACATCCATAGGCAGCTACGTTATTATTTGGACAGAACAAAGTCCTTCAGGAAATCAGAACAACTTTTTGTGTCCTATGCTGTAGGGGCTCAAGGGAAGCCAGTTACCAAGCAGCCTATTTCAAAGTGGATAGGCCACTGCATACGGTTTTGTTATTCCTGTCATGGGAAATCTGTTCCTACAGGCATCAGATCCCACTCCACCAGGGCCACAGCTACCTCTACAGCCTTCCTCAGAGGAGTTCCTACCAAAGATATTTTGGAGGCAGCCACTTGGAGTTCTGTACATACCTTCACAAAACACTACCACCTGCCTTTATATTCCAAAACTAGAGCAGGCTTTGCCACTGCTGTGTTGCAGGGCATTCTGGCTCATCCCAGTTCCACCTAGTACCTACCACCCTGTGCGTAGCTTTGGGACTCTACCCATCTGTGATTACTGCAGCTGTATGCACGATGAACATAGTACAGTTTTGTACCTACCATAAATGTAGATGTTCGAGTGCTAATACAGCTGCAGTACAGGTTTCCCTCCCTCCTTCCCCACTTGGTAATGGCATGGGACCTAACTCCCTCTTCATACAACCTGACTGGGTTATCCTTCTATGGTTTATTTGCTTGCAACTACTGATTTTGGATTATATTGCATTGCATATATATATATATATATATATATATATATATATATATATATATATATATACATATACATATACATATATATATATAATTTATGTACTGCCTTCCTTCTTCTGGGGGCACCTGACATCTGGGGCAAGAAAGACTGAAGAACATGGCGTCGGCTGTGTCTTATATACTCCGGCCTCACTGACGTCAGGAGAGAAAGCGACAACAACTGACGCCGGACCTAGACTTTGGAATTCGGCCGACCGAGGACCCGCCTGACGGCAGAGAACCCATCTGTGATTACTGCAGCTGTATTAGCACTCGAACATCTACATTTATGGTAGGTACAAAACTGTACTTTACCTCTCTTCAGCATGACATCTCTGACCTTTGATGTCTACTGAGGAAAAAAAAAATCTTCCGAAGTCAAATGCCTGTGCAACCACTTCCTTGTAAAAATCATAAACATTTGGGATTTGTTGCATCCTTGGGAGCCTTACAGATTTCTTCCCACTATTCTTTTATAATCTGCATTTGTGTTCTATTTTTTCTGATTAGTTCTTCGTTATTGTGCAGTAATTTATATTCTGCACTAGTTTTCCAGTTTTTAATAGCTTCTTCTGTTATATTCTCCTAAAAACTCTACCATTGCTATTGTATGAACATTTCCCTACCCCTTTCACTTTGCCTGTACTCTGTTATCAGTAATTGGTAGCGAAGGCAGTCTTTTATTTATGGTCCAAACTCCTGCTTAGCATTGTTCAACTCAAATACATTTTCCTGCTAGTAAAGTACTTGTTTTCTACTTTATGAATATAATAGTGTGTGTGGTTGTTGCTATTGTTCTTAACGAATTTCATTCAAAATCGTAGTCTCTCATCACATGAACTACCCCGTTTCACCATCATCCTTAATTCTTTGATTTATAACTTTCTGCTTGAGTTATGCATATGCGTTTTAATTATGTAGCTTTAAAGTACCCTTTAATCAGATAACCATAAACCATCTTGTTCTCTATGGAGAAACAGCATATCCTACTTAACTCTTTCCCTCCCAAATAAATTAATTCAGTTCAGTATTAATGATCATCTGCAGCTTCTTCTCTGGTTGGTATATACATGGACAGGAGTATGTATAAGACTCAAGGGATCATTTTTTGTTTCTGACTATCCATATACAAGAGCTCTTAGTTTCTTTATTTTTGTATTATTTTTTGTTTATTCTCTTTCCAGATGTCCTTTGTTTCTGTAACAGAATATTTTTAATCCATATACACAAGTACTTCATTTGTAATGTGCCCTCCTAAGTATTGCTGCTGCTGAGTCATTTCTTGCACGGGTGCATAATTTTCAGCTCTAGCTTTTGTTTTCCTTAATTTATTGTACATGCTGAAAATATTTGAAAATTTCTCAAAATGGTACACAACACTGAAATGTCCTTTGCTGCATTTATCAAGTACAGAGCAATATCTTCTCCATGTAGAGCTATTTTTTCTTTACCATGCCATTAACAGCTGTTAATATAAAGCAGAAGATGGCATTCCTGCCTGATTTCTATGTTCTAACAGTGTTTGTCGGAGAGTTGCCACCCCACCCATATTTTTGCCCATGTCCTTTTATATATCCTCTTGATTTACCGTATAATTCTATCAGGGAATGCAAATGCTGGCATTACTGTATTCATAAAATCCTAGCTGACTCTATTGAATGCTTTTTCTGCATCCCAACCCAAAGTGGTTGTGTTTTCTTACACTCCACTTCCTTCTGGATCATCTTTGTTCTGTAAATGTTATATGATGTCCTGACTGAAATCACTGTTGGAGTATTACAAATCAATGGGTCATCAGTGCTCATGTCCAGCCAGAGTGCCAAAGTTTAATATTCCTTAGGTTGTAAGTCCCACTTGACCTCAGCTTATAAGTGTAGGTGTGAACAGGCAGATATATGAGCATAGTTCTTCAGACCGTCTCATCTCCAGCCTGAATTCCAGTTGCATAGCCATAGGATTGATCGTCGTCTGGTCATTGGTGTCATATCGTCTTTAAAACAGATAAGTGCCCAGTTGGGAAGCCATGTTGTGCTCTGTCCATATTAGATGTTAGCTAGGAGGAGTTAATGTGAGTGCAGAAGTCATGAGTGCAGAAGTCAAATCCTGTACCAAGATCTACATACCCAGTATCTCTTCTACCTAGGGGTAGAATACGACTGCAAGGCCGCTTCCATCTTATGATTCATTGTACGAAAGACTTTGCAGTCCCATCTGTCTTCACTCAACACTTTCTTGGAGACCCAATGTCTGAAGTGTTTGGCCCATTTTGAGGTGGTGGATCTCATTTCCCTCAAGGAAAAAAAAAATGGATCTGTGTTTTCTGATTCTTATGTACCCTCTAAGGTTCCAGAGCCTGTTGCACACCTGACTCTGCTTGTATCATGTGTCGAAACCCTGTCAGAGTCCTGTATGGTGCTGAAGGGCCTGCCAGCTGTGGAAGCTAATCTGAAAAAGTGATCTGCCAATCTTCATTTCACAGGGCCCAGAGGACATCACACAGATTCTAGTTAGGGAAAAGGTCTCCAGTATGCTGCCATCCCTCTTGGTCCAGGTGAACATCACACCAGAAAAGAAATGACAGACAACTAAGCATTAATCTTTTCCTCACCCATCTAGTGGGAAGGAATGGATGGACTTCTCAAGGTCAGCTCAAGGTCATTAGGCCCTGAAAATGTTAATTTTCTGCCCACCCTTCTCCTCCCCTACCACAAAAAAATTACTGTTGATTCATCATCTTCCAAAGAAGAAGATGGCTTTGACTGTGATCTTCCTCTAGCATACTCCTTTCAAATACACTCCCCTGGCCAAATCTGTTCTGATTAAGACTCCATTTCCTCTGACTCTTCTGTTGTAGGGGTCCTTTAGAGACTAAATTATTAATATAGTGAAACATTTTGAGAGGAAGTCTAGATAGATTACTAAGGTCGAGGAAAGATAATGCAACCTCCTGGAAATATCTTCCTCGGCTACTCAGTTTCACAGCCTCCTGCCCCAAAGGAGTACAGATTTTATACATTTCTGTGTAGACCCCTCTGCAGTATCTCTGTTATGATAAACCTTCAAGTCTTCCCAATGCAAGTGCCCTCCCTTCAGACAAAGACAGTGAGGCTGGATCATAGGTGTGGGGGGGGGGGTCTATACCTCCTTTTTATGTCATTCAGGGCTGCTAATTACCAAACCCATTTGACGAGGTACCTATTATCCATACTTAACTCCTTAAGCAAGGTTATGGTGGATCCACGGACCAGATTCCAAACAGCAGTCAGCATAGTATAAAATGTAGTTATGATGGAGTAGAGGCCTCCTCTAGAGCAGCTGCTACTGGCTCTGTCTTTGCAGTGATGTATGGCTGCACACCCAACCTGTGCCAAAAGACTTCAGCGCTAAGCTTATTGATTCTCCTTTACACGAGACCATTTTGTTTGGCCCACAAACTTCTTTACAGCTCTGCAAGAGCAAGGCAAAACAATAAGACTGCAGACCGGTTCTGTTAACCTCTGTACCTAGATACCAGATGAATTACCCAGCCAAGCCCAGTTTTGTCAGAAGGGACTCCAGACCCATTCGTAAGGACAAGAAGGCTCCCAGAAAAAGCTTCCCAGGGAAAAAAAAGAAAAGAAAACACTGAGGGATCCCACATCTGCTTTATGGGGAAAAAGTGACTGCAGCTTGTCTACAAATCAATATCTCCCTACTTCTGGGTCCTGCTCTGTCCCTTTCCAAAAGGCTTAATCAGCCACTATCAAAGTGAGAATAGATCACCACAGACCAGTGGGTGCTTTCCATTATAAGAGAGGTTTTGCCATGGCCTGGAAAGAACAACTTCCTCTGTATGCCCCCCCCCGCACAGCCAAGTTCATCATCTATCACCCATACTCCAAGAATTGCAGGCACAAGGCACCATAGAATTGGTGGAAGGGGAGGGGGGTGGTTTACTCCAGATTCTTCTAGTTCCAAGAAAAGGACAATGGAGACCCATATTGCATCTCTCCCTGCTAAACACCTTCCTAATAGTGCCAGACTTCAAAATGGTGTCATAGCACACACTGCTGCTTTTCATTCTTCCTTAGGTATACCTAGTGTTCCTAAAAGTAAAGGATGCCTACCTCCATGTACCAGGCAAACCCGTAGGAGGTTCCTCAGGTTCCATTCTGGCTCATGTCATTTTCAGTTTACTGATCTGACTTTTGGGCATATCCCCAAGAGTTTTCACAAAGTGTCTTGGACTAATGATAGCATACTGCTGAACTTAGGGGGTTCGGATATTTCCCTACTTAGACGAGCTGTTAATCCAGATTACCTTGCCACAAATCTTGCTCCAGCATCTTGAGTTCACCCTCAAACTCCTCCTGCAGTTGGGGTTCACTGTTGGCCACAAAAAAAAAAAAAAAAAAAAAAAAAATCATCCCTGCAGCCCACCCAGGACCTAGTGTTTGACTGCAGAATGGACACCAGAAATATTCAGACTTAATTGCCCCAGGAAATATTGCAGAATATTATGGATTATTCCCCCGTCTTTCCTGCTTTGACAAGTGCTTGGACTGCGCAATCCTAAAATCTTTGTCATTCATGGCAGCTACTTTCCCAGTGCTCCCTCTAGCCAAGCAGTATATGAGGTAAATTTAGTCGTACCTGAAAATAGTCTGTTACCAATATTCTCTTCCTCTAGATGTTAATTCCCCTATAACTTGTCTGAGGAAAGATCTCTCTTGGTGTCTGAATCAGGAGAAACTCAACCTAGGAATCCCTTTCTCTTAGTCACATTTCAACAGATTTACACAGATGTCTCAGATGAGGCCTGGGGTGGTGGGAGGTGCCTGGAAAGGCATATTTGAGTCCAGGGCATATGGGAGCTGAAATTCCAAAGGGAACACACAAACATGAACGAGACAAGGGCACTCCTCCAAACTCTTCTGGAGTTTTGACATACTGGGATGCTGGGTCCTCTTTGAGTATTCACAGAAATGAGTCGTGGTACATAAACAAGGAGGTACCAGATCTTACCAACTGTGCATACTAGCGCAGAGGACCTGGGACTTTGCCACCCAGAAAAGCATGTCCCTACTGGCCATATGCATCCCATCACAGGAAAGTGTGTTGGCAGACTCATTAGGCAGGGCCTTGAAGGACTCTCAAAAATGGATCATGAATAGGCAAGTTGTCCTGGCCTTCATTCATCACTGGGGTGCACCTCAAATAAACCTGCTTTGCCACAGGGAGCAACATAAAGGTCCCCCTCTCTTGCACCAGGAACACTTGCCCCTCTGCCTGGAGGGCAGATTCTTTCTCTTTTCAGTGGACAGGGGAGTTCTTGTATGCCCCCCCCCCCCGGACTACTACTTCTGCAAATGGTTCTGCTAAAAATACAAAAAGAAAAATCAAAACTCTTACTAGCCACCCCTTTTTAACCAAGACTGCATTGGTTCCCTCCTCTTTTCATGTAGCCAAGGGCAAACACTGCAGACTGCCTCAAAAGACAAATCTGTTCAGTCAGCAGAAAGGATCTCCAGGAGCAAGGAGACCTACCAAGCGAAAATTACATTGGCATAGCAGTAACCAGGGCTCCAATACATTTAGGGGTACCTTTCATTGTAAAATATCTCTGTGAGCTCATGGATGATGGTCTGGCCTATTCCTCCATCAAAGCCTACCTGCCTATCCTTCAGCCCTCTTGTTATGTCCAGACTTGAGCTCAAACAGCCCTTTAAAGGGGTTCTGTATCTTAGACCAGCCTGCAACTCCTCCTTGGGACATCAGTTTCAAGCTAGAAAAGCTCACTCTGCTACTCCTTGAACCAGCAGCCTCCGCAAATCTCAAATTCTGCACCTGGAAGACTGTTCTGCTTCTGGCTTTCAGTTCAGTTAGGAGAGTCTCAGAACTACAGACACTTATGGCCACCCCTCCTTTCCTCATTTTCCATAAGGACAAGTGTGACCCTTAAGGCTAATCCTGCCTTCATGCCAAAAGTCGTGAACAACCCATCTCTCAATCACACTGTCAGTTTACTTGCTTTCTTCTCCAACCCACAGAACAGGTGAAAAAGACTTGACCACCTTCTCTCTTTCTGTCTCCCTTTGTCTCTTTAGGGCTGAGGGAGTTTCTTGTTACTTACTGCTAGACCCCTTCTTGCTGAGCACTGACTCTCTCAAGGGCCTTCAGGCTGTTGTTTTGAAGATAGTCTGTGGATCTACACTCATATGTTTGTCTATGTACCTGAGCTGAGGTCACACAGACATACGACCTGGGGAAGGATAAGCTTTTGTATCCCTGGTTGGATGTCAGTGGTGATAACCCATTGGTTTGGAATAAATTGGAAAGACAAAAAAGGCCAAGGACCCTGACATTACTGAGCAAGCTCCAATAATAATAAGTAGACTGATGACCCAGGTGAGGCATCTTTGCAGCCCCCTGGTCCAGCAACTCCTAGGCCCAAACCCTCTGGCATGACCCCTCAAGCGGTCTCTGTGATTTCTGTCCTATCTATGAATACTACCACTGCACACAGGTTGGGTCTGAGTTCACTCAACAGGCCTCTGCTTTCAACGTCCAAGTTGTAGGTCTCTGGGAAGACTTTGTCTTCCTCAACTACTGAAACTGTAACTGAAGTTGCTGTCAGACAACTGGAGCATCAGGTCACCCTTTGAAATGGACACTCAGGAGTCAACCACTTTTTTGTTGCCTTCACCTCTGTCCACTTGTCAGACTGAAACCTAAGACTTAGAAATAGCACAGGAGCTCATGGCCATTATGAAATCTAGAGAGCCCTCTCATGCTTCCACTGCTGAGGCTTTCCCATCCAAAATGAGCAGGGAAGAAGCTCTTCAAGAGGATGATTCCTCTAGTTTGGAGGATGATGGAAAATTGTCTTACTCTGAGTGCTTGCCACCACAAACATAGACTCTGACACCCTGTCCTCTGTCCTGCCCTTTAGAATCTTTCCTTCAGCTATACCCTGCATAGAATGAAGGCGACTTTCAGTTGGGAAAGCGAGTAGTTCTCACAGACTGAGATCCAAGGAACTGCTAAATTTGCTGTCATCCATCCACTAGCTATTCTTCCTGTACACATTGTATTGGATGATATGTTTTGAAGACTTTGCTTTACACCCCGATTTTCCACCCCCTCCTCCTAGTAAGCCAGACTTGTTTTACAGAGTGATTAAATCTCACATGCCCCTTTACAAAAGCAGAAAGGCTGACCCTATTGTAGTCTTCACCGAATACACAAAAAGTGTACCTAAGGGACCAACCAGACATCCCTTGCCTAAAGACTGGGAAAGTAGCTATTAGATTTGTGAAAAAAGCTTATACCTCTGATAACCTGGTAAAGAGAGCTTTGAATTGCCAGTTCCATAATCTAAACTGCATTGATTCTCTCCAGGTCAAAATTCTAGGTAATATAGATGTTGCTGATAGAACCTTATCTAAGGAAATTTATTTGGCAGCCAGAGAAGCTTTACAAGTCCCCAGACACTCCCTACAGTGTGGCTATGACACTTTAGATGCTTCTTGCAGAGCAGCTGCCACAGGTTTTGTCATATGTAGACATATATGGTTCAGGACCCAGTCCATGTCAGATCATGTTTAGGCTGCATTACTAGCAGATTCAATAGACAAGGAATTTCTTTTTGGACTTCCAGATGAATAAGGTTTTGAGAAACTGGTTAAAAAGAAAGGAAATTAAAACTAAAAGAATTTTACCTGTCTCCACACCTAAGGTACAGTCAGAAATATACCCTTCTAAACCTTGGCCTTTTTCACCAAGACAAGATGAGGCTTCCCCATGGCAAAAGACCCAGGCAGTCAACCATAACAATCAGAGACCAGCTGTAACCATGTTCAACCCCAGTTTTCCGTTTCCCTTCCCACCCTCTTCTTCAAACCTTTGCTGGAAGACTCTCCTTTCTAACCCAATGGAAAACTATCACTGGGATCCAGTGGGTGTCCAGTATCCCGGAGAAGGGGTTCTGTATCCATTTCAGGGAAGTACCATTCTTCTTGTGCATCATTCCAAAAGAGCATGGAAGCCTCTTATCTTTGGAGAACTACTTCCACAAGGATCCATCTTGCCTGTCCCTCAATGGTAAGAGGGAAATGACTTCTACTCAATGATTTTTCTAGTTCCAAGAAAGGAAGGCACAGAGAGAGGCTTATCTTGAAACTCTCAAAGCTAAACAACTTTTATCAGCATCTCAAAGTTCAAAATGCTTACATTGCAGAAACTACTGCCCATGACCTTCCAAGATACCTTCGTGGTCACTCTAGACTTAAGACACTTGCCTCCATGCCCTTATAGCAGACAGTCACAGAGAATACCCATGATTTGTAGCAACAGGTTCTCACTTCCAGTTCTGTGCTTTACCATTTGGGCTGTCTGCTTCTCCCAAATTTTTCACAAAATGTATAGCTTCTCTGAAAGCACATTGCAGAACTCTGGTGGTTCATATTTCCTAGACTACTATGTCATTCAGAGAGGATCCACATGAGAGACCCAAGATGACTTGCAGATCACCGTAGAGTGCTTTCAGAAGATAAGTCTCACCTTAAATCTTAACAAAAAAAAAAAAAAAAAAGTTTCCTTAGATAAGGAAACTTTCTGGGAGTCCTCTTAGATTTGGTCCAACAGAAAGCCTTTCTTCCTTCCCCAAGACAAGATTACTTCCTTGAAAGGCTGTCTGACCAGTCTGCTTCCAAACCAACCCATCCCAGCAAGGCAGTGCTGAGGATACTGAGGTAAGTGGCATCCTGCATTCCCATGATCCCACTTCAAAGTTACACATGAAGAAACTTTGGTGTTTCCTTAAAAATGTTTGGGAACAGCATTCCCAACCCTTGGAAACCATACTGCCTCTCCTTCCATGCCTGAAAAAGGAACCTTTATGGTAGAAAAACAATGTACAGAGGAACCCAGACAAGACCATCATCACAGACTGCTCAGTGGGGACCCACTTTTCTTCCCTGAAATTACAGGGTATTTGGTCTTCTCAGCAGAGGAAATTGCATACAACTCAGAAGAAGTTACTAGCAATCTACCCAAACCATAAAAGCCTATCAAAAGAACTTAATCTCAGGAACCCTGCAGATCTGGGCAGACAACACCACAGTGATGATGTACATATGGAAGCAAGGGGGGGAACTATGTCTGCCTTACCCTCCTGTGCAGCCTCTCCAGGAAGATTTGGATACTGGCTCAAGAAATAGGACTAATTCTTATAGCATCATATATTCTGGGTCAGAAAAATACCCTGGCAGATTTTCTAAGCAGGGACCTTCTAGATCCCAATGAATGGATGCTGAAGGGGGGGGGGCGGTTCTTCCTGGAAATAACCATACCGGGGGTTCATTACAGTTGTTTGCCTCTCAGCTCAGCAAACTACATAACTTCTCCTCCAGAACTCAGAGAATAACTTGTAATATAGATGCTTTTTCTTTTACATGGAGAAACGTATTCCTGTCCTTACCCTTGATCCCCAGTGTACTGACAAATATCAGGATGGACAGGGCCAATATGATCATAGTGGTGGCCCCCTTCTGTTGAGGCAACATTATTTCTCCCTCCTCCTGACGCTCATCAAGGCAAGATTCTGCACCCTGCTGCAAGAAGTAGATCCCAGCAAAGCCAAGTGATATGTCTTCTACCTATACCTAGCCACCTTCAGCTTAACAATCTGGAAGAATTTTTTTCCCACCAAAGAATGCATTCTTTCCGGAGGATGTTCTTTCCATTCTAAGGGAAGTAAGGAAACCCAGTAAAAATTTCCACCTAGTTTCACAGCAAAAACACCATCCCTTCTCAGGTAGACATTAACTCAGTCTTTCTGTACCTGTCATGCCTCTTTAAACAAGGGCTTTACTATTCCAGCATTAAGGTGCATGCATCTGCCATGTCAGCTTGCCTGCATATTGCCCCACCTATCTTTTTGTACCCCTATATATGTAACTATTTCTAAGAGATGATTCACTTGAGACCACCTGTTCTTGTATTGGATCGAAATTGTTAGAAAACCTAACCTTGATCCCATTTGAACTGCTGCCTCTGCCTTTCTAGAGATGCTCACCTCGAAGACCACTTTTTTATAGGGATCACATTACCTAGGAAAGTTTGGGCTTTGAGACCTCATGTGTAAATATCAGGACAGCACAACCTCCCCAGTTGTCTGAATGTCATTTTTACTTACCTTTGGTATTCTGGCTGACCGAGGGCTACCGGGAGCCAGATAAACCCATTAGTTAGGACTGCAGCAGTGAATACACTCTAACATCTACATTTATGGTAAGTGTACACAACTGTACTTTTCCTTTGGGCATACACTGCTTCAGTAGGGACAGCTACAACAAGTGTGTCTGGATGCTATTCATCTAGACTTGGAATGCCAAGTGTGTTTGGCTTTTGGTGTAGAGCCCTCAGAGAGACCAACCAAACTTATTGCCAAGGGCCTGTTTCAGCCCTCCACTGCTTCTTTCTCCACCCCTCACCTAGCAAGAAGGTAGAGAAGCGGTAGGATAGGGCAAAGACAAGGAGTCCAAGTCTCAAAGTGTGGGAAGATCACAAATTCTCTTCCTTGTCTGCGGGACAGCCAGAACCGAAGTTACACGGCCTGTGGTGCCTCTGGCTTTGACTCCTTTGGTTCCATCAGTGCTGATTCTGCAGCGATGTCCAGTGCTGTTGGTTTCTGAAGCTTACAACTTACCCTACTCTAAGCATACCAAACCGCTTTTTAATAAAGGACCCTACCGCCTCTTTGTGCAGACATCAGTCTCCCTTCTGCCCAGTTACTCCAGCAGAGTTTCTCCAGGACTGTTACCCTCTTCTCAAGTTAGATCTTCACCCTTTTGAGTCCAATCTTCTAATTGGATAACTAAGAGATTATCTATGCCACCTTCAGAAGCGTTCTCATCTAGGTGTGCTAGATCTGTCGGAAGCCTCAAGCTACTGACCTGGAGCAGCAGATATGATATTCAGGCCCAGATGGCGCCAGGCATTATTCCCACCTTCTTGGCTGTTAGCCTTGAGGTTTTGGCTCCCAGGGATGCTATTCTTCCCGCTCTCCATTGGTTCTGCGATTGTTGGGTCTGACTGTACTGCCCATAGCCATACCTCAACTCCTCATCCCTGACAGCGATGTAGATGGCTTTGCTGCTTCAGGCTCCAACTCCATCCTTGACTTTCCTGACTCTGGCACTTTTTGGGCTTGGTGTGCCTCAGCCAAGAGTTTGGGGTCCACCTTGTGGGTCATAGAGTTGTCCTTGCCTCTTTGTGCTTCAATTGTTGAAAGAGCATTTGGGTGTGAACCGCCAAATGCCCCCTTCCCCAGAGTAGTCTGTGTTTCTGGACACTTTTGGTGCTTGTCCATCCATATTCTGTGTGGTCCCCCCCTCCATACGCCCTTGTAGAGCCTTCAGAAAATCCGGCATGGTGGAACAGTCCCCATGAAACCAGATAAAATGTTGGCCCTTCCAGAGGACAGGTCTTACTGGATCAAAGGGGGCCATCATGATTGCATCTGCCACCAAAAAGAACATCTGTGAGGAAAGTTCCTCTGTCCATCCCCCCAACACAGTCCTGGGCTATGGATTACTTGGGAACGTACATGTTTGCTTTAGCCACCTTAGCTTTGTGTGCTGAATTATCTTGCTTGTTTGACGAGAGTTCCAACAGGACCTTGATGCTGTAGTGTCAAAGGTCTTTAAGATCCAGTAGCCTCTGGTGGCTCAGAAGACACTGGAGGTTTAGCTTTACATAAATGCAGTCATTATGCAAGGTCCAGTGTGACTTATGGGGTGTCCTGTGCAGCAGGCACTGGTATTGCTATGCTCCATCATGCTGTGATGTGTTTATGTAACTTTGCAGGCTGCTTTAGAGTCTCTTATTAATGCTGCTTTTGACAGTTATTTCTTGTTTACCCTAAGGTCAAAGATACACCGACTAGAACTGAGCAGGACTGAAAGATGGTATTAATTTTTCAGCCCCTCGGAGTTCCTACTGAAGTGAACCAAAAGGATCAAGGGCATCACTTTTCGTAAAATGAAATATAATTTCTATCCAGTCTAGTGAATATATTGTGTATTGGAGAATATATAAATTCTGTCAGAGTTCCTGCTACTGCAAGACATTTTTTCAAATTTGTGTATTTAAAAATCTATGCTCTCTTGTTACACTTTTCCTTCTTATTGTCCCTGATACATCTTCACTTTTGAGAACCAAGTTGCAGTCCTAATCCATATGTAATAATCTGTAATAATCTGTATTAAAATTTTGTTTCTCCCAGAATCCTCCTTATTTCCATAATTGTTAGTAGCTTTAGGCGGAATATAAATACATGCAGTAAACATACAACAAATCTACCACTTTTTTTCTCCCTCTTCTATTCATATTTGTACCCGTCTCACAGTCATGCGGTTAGTTTGATGGTTCTAATGAATCAATATTCCTGTTAAGGATTAAGATTGTTTTTGACTTTATTATATATCTGTCATACCATGTTAATGAATGAAATTAAATATCTGTTATACCATGTTACAGAATTAAATTAAATATCTGTTATACCATGTTAATGAATGAGATAAATATCTTTATTAAAATGTTACTGAAATTAGTTGAAAATAACTGGTAAACTTCTGATGTAAAGCTGTCATGACCTAAATTTTTTCCTCTTAATGCTTTTGTTCTGCAGCAGGGATAGGCAGTCTTTTCAATGCGTAGGCCATTTATGTTAATAATGAATTCTTCTGGAACAGCTTATGTTCATAATTTTTTCCAGGGCTACATATAGTATTTTTTTCCTGGGTGCTGTTACTCAGTGGGCATGTGAAAAATTAAGCTGCTAAAATGTAAGATACTAAACATGTACACAGTTGTGCGTCATTGCCTGGTATCTCTATTAAGTATCCAAAGAGGGAAAATGTAATGTGTGTTAAGTACTGCAGGTCATTTAAACAATATATCTCCATTTTTCCCAGAACGAATGCTACTTGCAAAGCGTGGCAGCAATACTTGATAGTAAATAAAGCCAGAGCACACTGAATCAAAAGAAAAGTAAATCTGTGACCTAGTACATGAAACAGTTATACTCTCATGCACAATAAAAGCTTACATACTGAAGATAAAGGCAGGTAGGAGGCTGCATCCCTTATTTTAAAACTACAGTATTCATTACATGGAAAAGAGCGTAGCAGAAAAGTCATCCACATATAGTTGTACCAGCAGTGTTGCCACAGCTGAAAGAATATGCTTTTAATTTAACTTTTACAAATGCACAGCTTGGAGATCCACCATGCTAATTTGCTTTCAAAACTAAATGATAATAGTGTCTAGCCACTGAGCATCAGCTGAGATGTGCATTAATTTGAAATGTTTGCCAGTACATTGCTGAAACTTGTATAGTAACATTGAATGTTCAGCCATTCAAAATACTCCTTATGTCTTACATTTCACATAGGTTCATAGATTTATAAAAGGCCATCACTCTGGAAGACCATGAGGTGCCCATTAACAGTAGCTTACGTAAACAATTCTGACATATAAACCAGTTTTCCAGATTTTCCTGAATAATCTTTAAGTTGGCATGAGCATACAGTGCTAAAAGGAGTTGTGAAAGTCTTGGTATATCTTTTTGATTGGAGAGTTGGAGTGTAATCTGTTTACTTTCTCTTTCCATTTATGGTTACTCATCCATTTGTTTATTAGGTTTAAAGAGAGTGGGCGATAGTTTGTTTAGCATGGAATATGAGCTTACTCTAAGGTGGAGTATCCTTTGTAAGAGATGTATATATATATATATCTCCCCAACAGGTCCTGTTTACTTATAATTTTGGTTTCAAACCCCAGAGCCACAGGTATTTGTGGTGCTTCCATTTGTGTAAACATGCAAAAGTTGAAACATTCAAGCAGGACAGGATCATTTGTAGCAGTGTAGGAGTCTGTAAGAAGCAGAATAATGTGATATAATTTTCAGATGCTATGTACAGATGAAAGGAACTCACAGCAGAGATGTTTTTAGTGGTAAAGTGTACGTTTCTTTGAATGTATGTTTGGATAGATACATGTCAGGGTGTTGTATCCTAATACAGGACTGATAGGGAGGCATAATGTATTTATTTTATTATTTATTTTATTTTACATTTGTTGACCGGGCTAGTCCAACTGGATCGTTGTCCATTTTCAGTGGAGGCCCGGGGAGAAAAGCTCCACAGATTAAAGCATGTTTATAGAAATACATGTAAAATAAACACTTATGATATAGGCAAAGAGCAATATTACAAGGATATTAGCTCAGGTCAGGTGTTGCAATTCTAACAGCAAACAAATAATACTAACTATGTAATACAAATTATGTAATTAAAACAAGAAAATAGTTTTGTTTTTTTTTTTTATTTTACAACAGTAGTAACAATAGAATCATAATGTTAATTATGATTAGAGAGAAAGATTGGAGTGTTAAATAAAATAGAAATATAGTTGAAAGATGAAAGTAGGTTAGTCTGGATTGGTACAAGAGCAGAGCCAGAAATTGTTCAGATGTGAAAGAAGTTGCTTCTTAAAGAAAGGAAAAGTGGCTAAAGAGGAGATATGTAAGGAAGGTTATTCCATATTTTGCCAACTGAGTTGGAGAAAAGGCAGTTCCTGCAGAGTTTGAAATTCTGGTAATGTTAACTTGTAGCTTTTGGGAGGAGCGTAGTTGTTTTAAATTATTATAGGGAGTCAAGAGGTTGCTAAGAGCAGGTGTTTTTGAGGGTTGATATAAAATTTTATGTGCTATTAAGAGTTGTTGATAGATAATCTTGTTAGGAAGTTCCAGCCAGTGTAGTAGTTTTAAGTTTATGCAGTGGTGAGTTCTATATTGAGATGCAGTGGCAAATCGAGCTATGTTGTGGTAAGATGTAGACAGTTTCCTAAGGTTACCTTTAGATAGATTAGTGTAGATAGAGGACGCATACAGAAGGGTAGAGATAAGATGTGATTGTGCTAAGGTAGTCCGTGCCTCGGGTGTAAGGAAGGGTTTGATTCTGTATAGTGAACCAATCTTTTTATTAACCGCTTTTATTGTATTATTAATGTGGTGGTCAAAGCTAAGATTATTATCAATAGTAACACCAAGCAGTTTTGTAGTGAAGTCGGGGGAAATGTGAGAGTTATCACTTGCAGTGATAGTAAAATTTAGTTGGGTAGATTTGTGTGTAGGTGAAAAAAGTAATAGTTTTGTTTTCTTGGGGTTAAGGAGAAGACATCTTTTTGAGAACCATTGTTCAACGGTTGAAAAGGTTGCTTGTGTAAGGGATTGTAGTTCTGCTTAAAATCATAAAATGGTAACTTCTCTGGGCATGGAGGATATACCTTTTGTAACTAGTTGGACAAACTAAGAAGGATTTCCTAATGGCATTTGATACACGATGAAACATGTTTGTAATGACAGTATCAAGTTTAGTCATTTTTTGTAAGGGTAGGCGTGTTCTTTTTTTGAAGTACAGCATTATATTTTTGCATTAAACTTTAATACATGGACCTGACACAGTGAATTTGTATTGGTGAGACATTTTTGGAGGGTATTAGTGTTGTATAGAATATTGTTCACAGCCCCCAGTTTTCAATATTGAATAAATTCGGTTAGACAAGGATTCTTATTTTCAGTTTTGATGTTTGGCAGTCTAGGCTGAATAGTACTGATGTTCTTCGTGTTTCACTGTTGCAGTCATTACATTTGGGTGATCTGCTGGCAGGTTGCCCTCAGTCGGCCTGAATAACAAAGTCTTGGGTCCTGCGTCAGTTGCTGTCTCCTCTTCCATGACATCAGGTCGTCAGGGGTATAAAACATGCAGCCAACGCCATTTTATTCAGTCTTTCTTGCCGCGCGGTGCCCGAAGCAGAAGCACTTCACAAGTGCCAGTTGGCCGACTTCTGAAATTTTCGCATACGAGTTTCAGAACCAAAGTCTTCAATTAAAGCTAAGTACCCCGTTGGGGAAACTTTTTCTTGCTCTTTACCGATGTCAGTAAAGTTAATAATTGCATTACTTGTGGGAAGCAAATACCTCATAAGGATTTTCATTTGTACTGTATTCCTTGCCTAGGCCCAGATCATAACGTGCCTTGCTGTCGGTTTTGTGCTAGATTTAACCAACGCACTATTAAGCGTCGGTATATTTTTGCTTCAGAATATTTTGGATCCAGATTTAATTATCCTGAAATGTCATCTGATAGCAATCCGACTACCAGAATTCACAAAAAACACAAAGAAAAAGAGACAGACTGTCGAGGTCCAAAACTGCCGAAACTTCTCCTAAGCCAGTCGCCGGTAGTCAGTGAGGTGCTTTCGCAGCCCCTGATACCCGCTACTTTTGAGTCGCAGGCCTCTACTGAGACCCATGCGGAGTCCAGTATGCCGCAAGATTCTCAAAGTATTGAACCCGCGGATGTCTCTCCCTTGGATGGGTCTGGAGCCGCTGAGCAGGCACTGGCTTCTGAGGGTGTTTTCAGGCCTCAACATTTTTATGTAAAACCGACGCCAGCTTCAAAAACAAAATCAAAAACTTCTAAGTCTAAAAAACTGATGCATGAGCCACGTGCTCAGGCCCCGATGCCTAAAAAACAGATTATCAAAATGGCTGAGGACTTAATTACCTTGATCAGGGGTTCCCAACCCCCCCCTGCTAAGAGGCCTAGGCAAGACACTGATTATGAATCTTTAGATCAGGTTTCTGTTTCTTCTGATTCCTCTTCTGATCAGGAATTTTCTATACCCACCCTATGAGGATTCTAATGCAGAAGAATCTATCCCATCTACATCTCCTCCTGGGGATTATTCTTTTGGAGAAACCTTGCATACTTTAAGGGAACATTTTCATTGGGAGAGTCAGGATTTCTCAGAATCAAAAAAGAGGCTTAGGGATTTCCTTCTTCCTCAGCATAGGCCTTTGGCTATACTTCCTGTATTAGACATTGTTGATGTGTTTTCGCATTCAAGCATGGCTCCTGATTCTCTACCTCCAGCTCCTAGTAAGCCTGACAGATATTACAGGGTTCCTGACTCCCACAAATTTCTATTAAAAAATCCTGCTGCTGATCCTGAAACTATCTCACAGGGTCCCAAAGGTGTAAAGGCCTCTACAGCCAAAAATCCTACCCCCTCTGATAGAGATTCTAGGGCGCTGGATCGATGGGGAACAAAGGTTTATACGTCTGCAACCTTGGTAATTAGGGCCTTAAACTGCCAGTTTCATATGCTTAAATATCAACAGCATGTTATGGGCCTATTGAAACAGAAAATTATGTTGATTTCTGATTGTGTGGACAATAAGGAATTACAGGAATTATTGCATGCAGCAGAACAGGTTGGAAAGCATACTTTGCAATGTGGTTTTGATTCCTTGGAGGCAGTTACTGGATCTGTGATTAGAGGGCATGCCTGGCTCACGGAGCAAAATCTGCCAGATCACGTTAAAGCTAAATTGTTGATTGCCCCTTTACAGAGTGATACTCTGGTAATAAGGCAGAAGAGGTTTTAAAGAAAATGGAAGACAAAGCTAAATCTATGCAAACTGTAAAAGATTTCTTACAAGTGCAGCCTCCCAGATTCAGTAGGCACTGGCCTACTAGAAATTGGTCCTTTCCTGTGTCCAGCAGAGCCTCTCAAGGCAAATCCAGACACTCAAAAGGCTCTAGATACCAATCACAGGGTGCTTACAGGTCAAAGCAATGGGGTGCCTCCACCTCCAAATCTGGGGGGAAACAAAGCACAACCCTACAGTAAGCAGTCTCAATGACTTCCCTCTACCATAACCAAAAAAGTGGTGCAATAGTGCTCAGATGAAAAACTTGAAAACCAAAGAAAGAGCACTAATGTTGTGAGTCCTCAGATAAAATTTATTGCAGATAAGGTTTGGCGCTTTCATCAATACCAGTTGACTTAATCAGAACAATAAAAAAATCAAACAGAATAAATTTAAATACTACATACTTCACAGTGATTGGTTCTCCCTTCCCCCAGTAATGGAACAATGTATCATCAGTTCATTAATACCCAACTCAGTTCATGAATATTAAGTACGTTAGTTAAAACCAACACTAACAAAAATGCTCTATTAATTTTATATTATACATTTTACAACAAAGAAGAGATTTAATCAAAATTTTCATAATTGCAAAGACATATTAAACAACCCCACACAATAACTTTTTTATTTTTTTAAAAAAATATATATTAAATAGTAAACCATTCAAACCTGTCCTTCCTTTTCTTTAAGAATTGGCAGGATGGTCAAATGGTCAAGCCTGGAGGGAAGTTTGCAGCTAGTCTTAATTGCCATAATAGTTCTTTTTTGTTTAAGACATTTTGCCAATCTCCTCCCCTAGCTTCAATGTAAACAAGATCAAGGATAGCAAATTTAAAACCACAGAAGTCAGCACATTGTGTACTATGTTTGTATAAAGCATTAGTTTCCTTTTTATTTTTCATGTCGTATAAATGTTCATATATCCTAGTTTTGAATAACCTCTCCGTCTTTCCAACATAAAATGATGTACAAGTGTTACACCTAGCAGTGTACACCAGCTTACTGGAAAGACAATTACCACTTCTCAAAAATACAAAACTTTTGTTTTGATTATTAATGTTAATAGAACTATCCTGTAAAATATATGAACAATAGGAGCATCTGCGACAAGGCTGCTCCCATTAAATTTCACCTGTACATCTTGATTGTTGGTTCCCCTTTACAGGACTGACTTTATATTGGGTCCTATTTTAGTTGAAAAAATAGGTTTATCACCTACTACCTAGAAAACTTCACTGTTGGTTTTAAAAATATTCCAATTTTTACATACTGTTTCTTTCACTTGGTGATACAGGGGAACACATGCCTGTTGAAAATCAATGTTGTTCTCATTCTCAATAAATGTCATAGTGTTGTTGATTTACTAAGTCCCTTTCTCAACAGTGGTATATACCTTTTACCCCAATCATCCAATACTCCTGTTAGAGTGGTGTCAATAAACTCACCAGGGTAGCCTCTTTCAAGGAACATGTCCTTCAAATATACAAATTCCTGAATTACATAATTTTTTGAAGATGTCATTCTGGCAACCCTGATGGCCTGACCATTAATAATGCTTTTCTTTTGGAATACAGGATGATGACTATCAACATGTAAGTAACTGTTACAAAAGGTTTTTTTACGATAAATTCTAGAAATAAATTTATCCTGGTCCTTTATTATCTTGGCGTCTAGATAATTAACTTCTTGTTCATGAAAATCAAAAGTGAATTTTAAAAAATTAGTAGTCTCATTTAAATATTGGATGAATAATGGTATGGATTCCAAAGTTCCTTTCCATAAAATAAAAATATCATCCAAAAACCTACTATAAAATAATACATTAGAAAAAAACTCACTTTTAAAGACATGTTCTCTTTCCCAACCTAACAAAACTAAATTTGCATACAAAGGAGCGCAGGCAGCTCCCATTGCCACTCCCTTTACCTGTTGAAAATATTCCCCCTCAAAATATATATAGTTGTTTTCCAAAATGAGACCCATAAGTTCACATTAAACTAATCTCACCAGGGGGCAAAAAAGAACAAGTAAAAAGCACTTCTTCAAAGAAGCTTAAACCTTCCTGTTTAGGAATACAGGAAAACAAATCCTGAACATCTGTAGTAAGGTAAATACAATTTGGACACCACAAGTCACTTTTAAGTTGACCAAGGAAGTCCCAAGAGTCCTTTACCAAATGTGGGAACTGCTCTACAACATGCTTAACTTTTTTATCAACATATACAGCCAGGTTGTGTGTTTTGGAACCTGCATCTGCTACAGTAGGCCTAAAAGGTGGCTTTTTAACATTCTTATGTACTTTTGGTATACCGAAAAAAACAGGAATTTTAGGGTGTAAATTCAAAAGAAAATCATAGTCTTCCTTGGAAACCCTCTGGTCCATAACATATTCATATAGGAAACTATCCACCCTTTGATAAGAAATATGTATTTCATTCCTAGAACATGGTGAGTAATTTTTAACATTGGACAAAATAGCCTGCATAGTGTTGGTGTAATCCTCAGAGTTATACAATATAATGCCTCCACCCTTATCAGGCGTCATGATACGTATACTCTTATCCTCTCTTAATTCATTTAATAAACTTTTTCCTTTCTACTTAAATTAGAAAATGTTCTTCTTTTCTCTCCCCACATTTTATAAATATCTTCCTTAAAAGTTTTTTTAAAGGCACTTATAAGTGGATGAGAGGGGGGATTAAAAGTACTACTTTTTCTAAGTATTTTGTTAGAGCAGTTGGTGGAATTATTACCATCCTTGTCAGAAAACATTATTTTTAAATTTACCTTTCTCAGAGTTGTATATCCACCAGTGTTTCTGCTATGTCTGGAATCTTAGTGGGAACAAATTTGAACCCTTTAGAAAACAAGGAAAATAATTCCTCAGAAATAATTCTGTCAGTATAATTGTATATATGAAACCCATTTAATGTATGCTGAATTTTACTAACTTGTTTTACTAAAGCTGGTGTTTCTACCACCTGGGGAAACCCTTGTATTGTTGCGCTGCTTTGCTGTAAGTTTTGTATGTCTCTTGTTTCCGAATGGCTATTCTTTCTGAGCGTCTTGCTAATGGAAAATCCTGGTAATCCACCAAATTACCACCCTCTTCTTCAATAGAATGTTCGTCCTCACCCAACAACTCAAAATTCACATTATCCATATTTTTCTCTTCATGTGGTGTTGAAGGTACATAAGCATCCTTGCCTTCATAACTAAAAAACAGTTTATCAATGGGGTACACTTTGCATTGCTTATACTGCTTATAATCTCTATCAAGCTTTTTCACTTTCTTGTTAAAAATATTATCACATTTCTTTTCAACCCTACTAATAATGTTGTAGTAAAATCCCTCATACTGTGTAAACAATAAATCATTAAAAATCATTTCATTTAAATTATCGACTTCCTTCTGGAGATTTTTCTCCATCTGTTCATAATAAAATATACTCTGTCAAACATGGTGGTAAACACATTAATAATTTCAGTATTGTAGTGTATCCCAAAAGGGAATTTAAAAACCCTTAACCCCTGCGGAACTACCTTGTTCCTGATACATTCATTCATATAACAAATCTCCATTTGACACATCTTGAATTTAAACAACTTTTTCTCAAAAGTATAGATCATGTCTTTTAAAGATTTAAATCTAAAATGACCAGAGTCTTTGTTATTGAATATCTCTGTTGCTGCTTTGGGTTGTTTAATTTTATACCCAAACGGACTTTCTTTAGCACTACCAGTCACCTTACAGGCACATAAATGAACTGTATTCGTACCCTGTTGAATATTTTCCTTGCCATTAGAATTATACACTCTATCGGAGCGAACAGTTTTAACAACAGTATCTAAGTTCAAAGCAGTAGTACCTGTTGAATGTTTTTCACATTGGCGTGCTGTATTTGGATTGTCATCTGATATGACCTCACTTTCATTGCCAAAATGTACTGCACAGTTGGTTTTTGCAATGCTCCCAGGGGAAAAAGGAACGGAACCATCTCTAGTCTCGGATATGTTACTGCCTTCACAGGAAAAACACTGCTCAGGTTCGCCATGATGAACCTGTACTGTCGTGATGACATCACCACCCCTCTTAAAGTGGCAAGGTGATGAATTAGGGCTGCAAGCTGAATTCTCTTTGTCAGAACAAGCATTGCCCTTTTTAGAAAAGTTAGTAGCTGTAGAACACCCAGATTCACAATTCCCTCTACCATCACCAAGCACTTATCTTTTGGCAGCCCCCTTGGGGGAAAAATTAGCACTTCATGCTCAAAATTGGCAGTTAATTACCCAGGACAAGTGGGTATTAAACATAGTATCCCAGGGGTGCAGATTTCATTTCCATACTTTGCCAATTCCAAACGGTTGGCCAGACCCGCCACAAAATCAATGGGCAGAGGCTCAGAAACAAGTTACGTCCCTCATGGATATGGGGGCTATTCAACCAGTACCAGAACAGGAAAAAGGACAAGGTTTTTACTCAAGGTTGTTCCTAGTACCCAGAAAAGATAATGCCTGGCGTCCAATACTGGACTTATCGATTTTGAACACGTTCCTGGGCATTCCAAAATTCAAGATGTCGACTTTACAACAGCTACTACCTATGCTGGGCAAGAACGCTTGGTTAGTGAATCTAGACTTAAGAGGCATACCTGCATATCCCACTAAGGGAATCATGCAGAAGATGCCTCCACTTCAAGGCAGGCTTTATACATTACCAATTCTCTGCACTGCCCTTTGGCTTATCTACTGCACCCAAGGTATTTACAAAGTGCCTGGCACCAGTAATTGCATTTTGCAGACAAAGAAACATACAAATTTATCCTTACTTGGACGACGGTCTCATTCAAGCAGAAAACAAGGACATTCTTCTTCAACATCTGGCATTTGTAAAAAGGCTTCTAATATGCCTAGGGTACACAATAAATGAAAAGAAATCACAACTGGTACCCTCTCAAATAATTACATTCCTGGGTGCAAGCTTGAATACAACTTCCCAGATGGCTTACCTTACACCAGACAAAGGCAACTGACTATGTACTTCGCACAGATGGCAACAAAAACCTAGTTATCTGCAAGACACATTCTGCAGGCTTTGGGGTTCATGGCATCCTGCATTCTACTAATTCCATATGCAAGACTGCATATGAGGAAACTTCAGTGGTACCTCAAAGGTTTATGGAGTCAACATTGTCACAGTCTGGAAACAATGATTCCTTTCATTCCCTGCCTACAACAGGAGTTTATTTGGTGGGCAGAGACATGCCACCAAAACAAGGGACTGTCATTCACTCTAACCCCTTCCACCCAAACCCTAACTACAGACGCATCAGACTATGCTTGGGGGGGCCCATTTGGCGGGGAGATGCATTCAGGGCATATGGAGCCCAAAACAAATGCATCTGCATATCAACCAGAAAGAGATGCTAGCTGTTCAGAATGCTCTGACAGCCTTCAAGGACTTACTTCAGCCAGGATAACTACTGATAAAGACTGACAACACCACGGTTATGTGGTACATAAACAAGCAGGGGGATACACATTCCTACTACCTCCTTTGCAGACTAGCCATGGTATTGTGGAACACAGCCTTGACTTACCAAGTACACCTTCAAGCTCAATTCCTGCCAGGAAAACAAAATACTCTGGCAGATGACCTAAGCAGAAATCTTATGGACCCGCACGAGTGGAAACTGGATCCACAAGTCTTCAGCAAGGTAACACAGAAATGGGGGAGCCCAGACATAGATCTATTTGCCACCCCCCAAAATTATCAACTGGACAAATTCTGCACAAGGACTTATTACAGACGAGCATGGAAAGTGGATGCCCTATCCTTCAGTTAGAAAAACCTGTCAGTCTATGCCTTCCCCCTCTGCCTTTACTCTCCAGGGTCTTACTA
The DNA here is from genome assembly GCF_019279795.1 of Protopterus annectens. Taxonomy (NCBI): domain Eukaryota; kingdom Metazoa; phylum Chordata; order Ceratodontiformes; family Protopteridae; genus Protopterus; species Protopterus annectens. Next base: position 851,994,716 of record NC_056739.1, on the reverse strand, counting down.
AAGGTCAGACAGGAAAAGACAAAAATGATCCTAATTGCTCCGGACTGGCTTTGCCAGCACTGGTACCCAATTCTAAGGAATATGTCTCAACTCCCTCCTTGGAACTTGCCTCAAATACCTCATCTACCGTCTCAGCAGAACAATCAAATTCTGCACACTCATCTCCAAACTCTGTACCTTGCAGCATGGCTGATCATGTAATTATTCAAGCAACACCTCTCAGTAAATCTGTTACGGATGTCATTTTGGAAGCCAGCAGGCCTAGTACTAGAAAATCATATGCTGACAAATGGAAAAGATTATGTGCTTGGAACCAAGTACAAGGAACGGACAAAGCAAAACCAAATATCCCACAGATTTTACAATACTTGACTGAGATGCTTGACAAAGGCCTATCCTTCTCTTCAATAAAAATCCATGCCTCTGTCACCTCGGCTCATTACAACACGGAGCCTCCCATTATTTCTCATCCTCTGCTAAAACAGTATCTAGAGGGGCCAAAAATTTAAGGCCTCCCAGAAGATCACCAACTTCTGCATGGGACCTCAATTTTGTGCTGGAAAAACTCACCCTGCCTCCTTTTGAACCAGCAGCTACTGCAGATATAAAGTTTTTATCTTGGAAAACAGCTCTTCTTTTGGCAATCACTTCAGCAAGAAGGGTTTCAGAACTACAGGCTCTTATGGCTGTGGAGCCTTTTATTACATTTTACCCGGACAGGATTTCCCTCGGGACCAATCCTTCCTTTATGCCTAAGGTGGTATCCAGTGGCTCTTAACCAAACTATTCACCTACCAACTTTTTACCCAAATCCGCAGAACAAGGGGGAGCGGATCCTGCATTCATTGGACGTACACAGACAACTATTCTACTTAGACAGGACCAAATCTCTAAGAAAGTCTGAGCAACTACTGGTGGCATTTGCTTCAGGATCAGAGGGGAAGGTTATATTAAAGCAGATTATTTCTGAGTGGATAAGCCACTGCATTAGTTTCTGCTACTTGCATCATGGTAAACCTGTACCCAAGGGAATCAGGTCACATTCCATCAGAGTTTGCCTCTACCTCAGCAGCCTTTCTCAGAGGAGTTCCACCCAAAGACATTCTAGAAGCTGCTACTTGGAGCCTGGAGCTCTGTTCATACCTTCACAAAGCATTATCATTTGCCTCTTTTCTCTAAATCCAGGGCAGGCTTTGCCACTGCAGTTCTGCAAGGCCTTATAGCCACTCATAATGCTATTTAGTTCCATCCTCCCATCCATAGCTTTGGGATTCTACCCAAATGTAATGACTGGAACAGTGAAACACGGAGAACATAGTACAGTTGTGTGCACTTAACCATAAATGTAGATGTTCAAGTGTATTCACTGTTGCAGACCGGGTTACCCTCCCGCCATCCCCCTTTTCTATAACTTCTCTTTCCTTCACTATACTCTAAAGCCACTCATAATGCTATTTAGTTCCATCCTCCCATCCATAGCTTTGGGATTCTACCCAAATGTAATGACTGGAACAGTGAAACACGGAGAACATAGTACAGTTGTGTGCACTTAACCATAAATGTAGATGTTCAAGTGTATTCACTGTTGCAGTCCGGGTTACCCACCCACCATCCCCCTTTTCTACAACTTCTCTTTCCTTCACTATACTCTAAAGCCTTTGTGGTGTATTTGCTTTTAGATGAAGGTAAAGTTTATGTTGCAAAATCATTTTCATATATTACTGTTTATATATATATATATATATATATATATATATATATATATATATATATATATATTTTTTTTTTTTTTTTTTTTTTTTTTGCTCCCCATTTGGGGGGCACCTGACATCTGGGAAAACAGAAAAACTGAATAAAATGGCATCTGCTGCATGTTTTGTACCCCTGACGTCATGGAAGAGGAGACCGCAACCGACGCTGGACCCAAGACTTTGTTATTCAGGCCAACTGAGGGCAACCTGCCAGCAGATTACCCAAATGTAATGACAGCAACAGTGAATGCACTTGAACATTTACATTTGTGGTAAGTGTACACAACTGTACTTTTCCAAAACAGAGCCCTTGGGAACATCACTGGTGACAAGGCTTTTTGAGGAAAGTAAGCCACTAATCATGATTGGGTGAGTTCTGTCTGTTAGCTAGCTAATGAGTTGAGTAACTGTTTATATTTAGCTGTGTCAATTTGTCAATAATCCTTGAGCAAACGACATCAGGTCTGAGTTTTTTCTGTGGCTAATTAGGAATATGGAGAATATTGTCAGGACTTATTTTTTTCACTAACAACTCCATTCATTCATTCACTGGATCTCCTGGACATGCCGTAGCTTCCCCTGGGCTTAACCTGGTCAACACCCGGGGATGGTGAGGTGACTGAAAATTCTGTGGCAGTGTTGTACTGCTGCAGGAGAGGTTTGCCAGCCCCCTTCCATAGCACAGCAGCCTTGTAAGCTCTACAGTTACTTCCCCAGGAGATGCATCCACACTTAATCCACATGGGCAACCTCCAAGCCAATCACTATACTGGTTCCATTGTGGAGTTACCAGTATATTAATGTTGCTGTTGAATTTTACCTAAACAGCCTCTCTCTCTGTTCCCTAACCCCCTGCCAGGACTGGGAGAGTTGGCATCGGCCACTTGCTGGAATTCTCCCCATCCAGGTCCCCCAGCTCCTGTGCCATTAGTTGATCCAAACGGATAATCTTGAACACAGTAAGGGCTTTGTCCCTCTACACTACTATGGGGCCGGTGAAAATGTCAGTTTTAGCTGAGAGAACCACTGCTTGTGTGAAGAGTATAAGGCTAATTTTTAGTTGAGACGTAGTTGTTTTAGGTGAGTAGTTGCACCCAGCAACAATACTCACCATCCTTCACCTTTATTAGTTATTTTAATACTAGAGTATTTGATAGATGTTCATCGTGTTTCACTGTTGCAGTCATTACTTTTGAGTTATCCTGCTGGCAAGCTACCTGCAGTCGGCCAGAATTCCAAAGTCTGGGTCCGGCGTCGGTTGCTGTCGCCTCTTCCCTGACGTCAGTGCGCCAGGGGTATAAAAGATGCAGCCGACGCCATTTTCTTCAGTCTTTCTTGCGGCGCGGTGCCCGAAGCAAAAGCAGTTCGCAAGTGCCGGTCGGCCGACTCCTGAGATTTTCACAGACTAATTTCTGATCCGAAGTCTTCATTAAAGCTAAGTACCCCGTTGGGGAAACGTTTTTCTTGCTCTAGTCCGATCTCAGAAAAAGTTAACAACTGTATTTCTTGTGGGAAGCAAATACCTCATAAGGATTATCATTCTTACTGTATTCCTTGCCCAGGCCCTGATCATAACGTTGCTAGCTGTCTGTTTTGTGCTAGATTCAACAAACGGACTATTAAGCGTCAGTTTGATTTTGCTTATCATTACTTTGGCCGAAAATTCAATTACATAATGCCGTCAGAACAGCCGACGACCGGAGTTTCTAAAAAAACGCGAGGAAAAAGAAAAGGACAGGCATCTGAGATCCAAAACCGACGACGAGGCTTCCGCTTAGCCAGTCGCCGGTTCTCAGTGAGGCGCTTTCGCAGCCCCTGACACCCACTACATCAAAGCCACAGGCCACTGACGACTCCTACGTGGAGCCAGCTAGGCCTCTGGATACTCAAGGTATTGGACACTCGGAAATCATTCCCTCAGATGTGTCCGGAGCCGCTGAGCAGACATCGGCTTCTGAGGGTGTTTTCAGACCTACACAGCTATATGTAAAGCCTACTTCAGCTTCAAAAGCAAAGACTACAGCAGCTGTAAAGACAAAGAAACAAGTACAGCATTCTCCAGGACAGACTTCCATGCCTAAGAAACAGATGCTCAAAATGGCCGAAGACCTTATTACCTTGATTAGGGGTTCCCATTCCCTCCTGACAAGAGGCCTAGGCAAGAGACAGACTATGACTCTTCAGATCAGGTTTCCATTTCCTCTGACTCCTCTTCTGTTCAGGAATTCTCTCTTCCTCCCTATGAGGATTCTGATGCTGAAGAATCCATTCCTTCAGCCTCTCCTCCTGAGGATTATTCTTTTGGGGAAACCCTGCATACCGTGAGGGAGCACTTCCACTGGGAGATCCAAGATTACTCAGAATCAAAGAAAAGGCTTAGAGATTTTCTTTTACTTCCTCAGCACAGGCCTGTTGCTATTACCCCTGTGTTAGACATTGTAGATGATGTATTTTCAGAGTCCGGCCTTTCTCCAGACTCCTTACCCTCCAGCTCCTATTAAACCAGACAGATACTACAAGGTTCCTGATTCACATAAATTTCTTTATAAAAACCCTGCTGCTGACCCAGAAACTATTTCTCAGGGTCCCAAGGGGGTTAAGGCCTCTACTGCAAAAAACCCTGTCCCTTCTGACAGGGATTCAAGGGCACTGGACAGATGGGGGGAAAAAGGTTTACACTTCTGCTACTTTGGCTGTGAGGACTTTAAATTGTCAATTTCATATGATTAAATATCAGCAATATTTAATGTCACTGTTAAAACAGAAAATGTTGACTAATTCTGATTGTACAGAAAATAAGGAAATACAGGATTTATTGCATGCAACTGAACAAGTGGGAAAGCATACATTGCAATGTGGTTTTGATTCTCTGGGGTTCTGTCACTAGGAGGCATGCTTGGTTAAAGGAACAAAATCTGCCTGATCATGTTAAAGCAAAATTATTAGATGCTCCATTATAGCATGATACTTTATTTGGTGTTAAAGCAGAGGAGGTTTTGAAGAAAATGGAGGACAAAGCGAAATCTATGCAAACAGTAAAGGATTTCTTACAGGTTCAGCCACCAAAATTTAGCAGGAACTGGCCTCCAAAGAATTGGTCCTTTCCAGTGTCGGACAGGCCACATAGAGGCAGATAGACGTCCCAGAGGCAGATCCCCCTTTAGGGGGGAAAACTAGCACTTTTCTCTCAAAATTGGCACATGATCAACCAGGCCAAATATAGTGTCCCAGGGCTTACAGGTTCCACTTTCACACCCTGCCAAAGGCAAAAGGTATGCCAAACCTGCCACACAATCAATGGGCAGAGGCACAAAATCAAGTTTCGTCCCTTATGCAAATGAGGGCCATTCAGCAAGTACCACAGCAAGAGCAGGGACAAGGATTTTACTCAAGACTTTTCTTGGTTCCCAGAAAGGACAAAGTCTGGAGACCAATACTGGACCTGTCTTTTCTAAACACGTTTCTGGACGTTCCAAAATTCAAAATGTTAACTCTGCAGCAGCTTCTGCCCATGCTGGGCAAGAAGGCTTGGCTTGTAACTTTGGACCTAAAAGAGGCATACCTGCATATACCAATCAGACAATCTTGCAGAACATACCTCAGATTCATAGCTGGCTCAATGCACTGCCAATTCTCTGCACTGCCCTTTGGCTTATCTACTGCGCCCAGGGTCTTCACAAAATGCCTGGCACCAGTAATTGCATTTTGCAGACAGAGGAATTCAGATTTATCTTTACTTGGACGACTGCCTTATACAAGCAGAGAACAAGGGCACTCTACTAAAGCACCTGGCGTTCGTAAAAAGATTATTAATTTGCCAAGGGTACACAGTAAACGAAAAGAAATCAAAACTAGTACCCTCTCAAGAGATAATATTCCTGGGTGCAAGCTTAAATACAACTGCCCAGATGGCATATCTCACGCCAGACAAACAAAGGCAACTAACTTCTTACTTCAAAATGTTGGCAACAAAGACCCAGTTATCTGCAAGAAAAATTCTGCAGGCTTTGGGCTTCATGGCATCCTGCATCCTGCTAATTCCATATGCCAGACTGCATATGAGGAAACTTCAGTGGTACCTAAAAAGTGTCTGGACTCAACATTGTCAAAGCCTGAAAGCATTAATTACCCTCATTCCTTGCCTGCAACAGGAGTTTCGATGGTGGGCTCATGCCTGTCACCTCAACAAGGCCAATGACAGTCATTCACTCTACCCACAGCCAGGCAGTCAATAAAAACAGATGCATCAGATTATGCCTGGGGAGCACACATGGCAGGAAAATGTATTCAGGGCACATGGTCCACAAGCCAAATGCATCTACATATCAATCAAAAAGAGATGCTAGCTGTTCAGAATGCCCTGACAGCTTTCAAGGATCTACTCCATCCAGGACAACTACTGATAAGGACGGACAATACTACAATCATGTGGTACATAAACAAGCAGGGAGGCGCACGTTCCTATCCCCTCTGCAGACAAGCCATGACTTTGTAGAACACAGCATTGACTTATCAAGTACACCTGCAAGCACAATTTATGCCAGGAAAGAACAATACTCTGGCAGACGAACTAAGCAGAAACCTTACGGATCTCCACGAGTGGAAATTGGATCCACAAGTCTTCAGCATGATAACAAAGGAATGGGGATGCCCAGACATAGATCTATTTGCCTCCCCTCACAACTGCCAAATACAGAAATTCTGCACAAGGACTTATCACAGGCAAGCATGGAAAGTGGATGCTCTATCATTTAGCTGGAAAAGTCTAACATTATATGCCTTTCCTCCTCTGCCTCTCCTCCCCAAGGTACTCCTAAAGGTCAGACAAGAAAAGCCAAGAATGATTCTGATTGCCCCAGACTGGCCACGCCAGCACTGGTACCCCATCCTAAAAAGCTTGCCTCAAGGCCCAGCCTGGGCATTGCCTCTAATTCCTCACTTACTGACCCAGCGAAACAATCAGATTCTGCACAGCCAATTCAGGACCCTAAATCTGGCAGCATGGCGGATAATGTAACCATTCAAAGCACACCTCTCTCTAAAGCAGTGATGGATGTCATTTTGGAGGCCAGGAGGCCCAGTACCAGAAAGTCTTATGCAGAAAAATGGAAAAGATTCTGTGCTTGGAACCAGGCACAAGGAATTGACACATCTGTACCACATATTCCTCAGATTTTACAATACCTAACTGAGATGCTGGACAAAGGCCTATCCTTTTCATCAATTAAAATTCATGCCTCTGCCATTTCAGCTCATTACAATACGAAACCTCCTATATTTTCCCATCCATTGCTAAGACAGTACCCTAGAGGGGGCCAAAAACATAAGACTTCCAAGGAGAGCCAAAATACCTGCATGGGACCTCAATTATGTCTTGGAAAAACTCACACTGCCACCTTTTGAGCCAGCCAATACAGCTGATATAAAGTTTTTTATCTTGGAAAACAGCTCTGCTCCTAGCAATAACCTCTGCAAGACGAGTTTCAGAGTTACAGGCACTCATGGCTGTGGGAACCTTTCATCATTTTCCATCCAGACAGGGTTTCTCTAAGGACGAACCCAACATTTATGCCTAAGGTAGTGTCCAGTGTGGCCCTTAACCAAACCATTCATTTGCCTACCTTTTATCCAAACTCACAGAATAAGGGTGAGAGACTTCTGCATTCCTTGTACATACCCAGACAACTACGCTTCTACTTGGACAGAACTAAAGCTTTCAGAAAAACTGAGCAACGTTTAGTGGCATATGCTGCAGGATCTCAAGGAAAGCCCATCTCAAAACAGCCTATTTCAAAATGGATAGGCCACTGCATTCGTTTCTGCTACTCACAACCTGGCAAATCAGTGCCCAAGGGCATTAGGCCTCATTCCACCAGGGCAGCAGCCACCTCAACAGCCTTTCTCAGAGGAGTACCAACCAAAGACATTTTAGAGACTGCAACTTGGAGTTCAGTGCACACTTTTACAAAGCACTACCATTTACCTCTGTACACTAAATCCAGAGCAGGCTTCGCCACTGCAGTTTTGCAAGGCCTTATAGCCTCTCCTAATCCTATTTAGGTCCAGCCACCCAGCCTTAGCTTTGGGATTCAACTCAAGAGTAATGACTGCAACAGTGAAACACGATGAACATAGTACAGTTGTGTACCTGTCATAAATGTAGATGTTAGAGTGTATTCACTGTTGCAGTCCAGGTTACCCACCCTCCATCCCCCTTTTCTTTGCTGGGACTTGCCTATACTTCTCTATTTTATGCAACCTATGTGGTGTATTTGCTTGTAGATGAAGGAAATGTTTATTTTACTGCATGCATAATTATTGGCATAATATTTTTAGCCTACCATTTTGGGAGCACCTGACGTCTGGGGCAAGAAAAACTGAAGAAAGTGGCGTCAGCTGCATCTTTTATACCCCTGGCGCACTGACGTCAGGGAAGAGGCGACAGCAACCGACGCCGGACCTAGACTTTGGAATTCTGGCCGGCTGCGGGTAGCCTGCCAGCAGGATAACCCAAGAGTAATGACTGCAACAGTGACTACACTCGAACATCTACATTTATGGTAGGTACACAACTGTTCTTTCGGAAAGCATTAGCTAGGTCTATGTAGGTGGTGTGTACCAAAATACCTTCAACCATTGCCTTTGTAACTCTGAAGAAAGTCAGCCAGTTAAGTAGGCAGGATCTCCTATTATCAAAGAGTAAGCTGCCAATATTAGTTATGAATTCCATGGTGATACTTTTCATTACTTTACAACTTTGGCTGATAAACCAATCCGTTTCTGGCTCCAGGCATCTCTGGTAAAGTGACCCTTGTGATCAGTGGATTATAACCACTGATATAAAAGTGCCAGGTGCATAATCATTGGAAAGGCTGAACTTGAACAGGTTTACAGTGGAAGTCTGTAGGGCAGTGTTTATACATACATACAAAGCACAGCCTGGTATGATGTCCGTGTTTCACTGTTGCAGTCATTACTCTTGGGTTATCCTGCTGGCAGGCTACCCTCAGTCGGCCAGAATTCCAAAGTCTAGGTCTGGCGTCCGTTACTGTCGCCTCTTCCCTGACGTCAGTGCGCCAAGGGTATAAAAGATGCAGCCGACGCCATTTTCTTTAGTCTTTCTTGCTGCGCGGTGCCCGAAGCAAAAGCAGTTCGCAAGTGCCGGTCGGCCGACTCCTGAGATTTTCAAATCCGACTTTCAGAACCGAAGTCTTCATTAAAGCTAAGTACTCCGTTGGGGAAACTTTTTTTCTTTTTCCAGTCCGATGTCAGAAAACGTTAACAATTGTATTTCTTGTGGGAAGCAAATACCTCATAAGGATTTTCACTCTTACTGTATTCCTTGCCTAGGCCCTGATCACAACATTGCTAGCTGTCGGTTTTGTGCTAGATTTAACAAACGCACTATCAAGTGTCTGTTCGATTTTGCATTTCATTACTTTGGCCGAAGATCTAATTATATAATGCCGTCAGACCAGCCAACAACTGGAGTTTACAGAAAATGCAAGGACAAGGATAGGCATCCAAGGTCCAAAACCGATGACAAAGATTCTACTAGGCCAGTCGTCGGTTCGTTGGTTCTCAGTGAGGTGCTTTCGCAGCCTATGGCGCCCGCTACCTCAGAGCCACAGGCCGCTACCGACTCCCATGTGGAGCCGACTGGGCCTCTGGATACTCAAGGTATTGGACACTCGGAAATCATACCCTCAGATGGGTCCGGAGCCGCTGAGCAGGCATCGGCTTCTGAGGGTGTCTTCAGACCTACACAACTATATATTAAGCCATCTTCAGCTTCAAAGACAAAGACTAAAGCAGCTCTAAAGACAAATAAACAAGTACATCATTCTCCTACTCAGACTTCCATGCCTAAAAAACAGATGCTCAAAATGGCCGAAGACCTAATTACTTTGATCAGGGGCTCCCATCCCCCTCCTGATAAGATGCCTAGGCAAGAGACAGAGTATGATTCTTCTGATCAGGTATCTATTTCCTCTGATTCCTCTTCTGAACAGGATTACAGGATTACTCCATGCTTCCCTATGAGGATTCTGATGCTGAAGAATCCATTCCTTCAGCCCCTCCTCCTGAGGATTATTCTTTTGGGGAAACCCTGTATACTATGAGAGAGCATTTCCACTGGGAGAGCCAAGATTATTCTGAATCTAAGAAAAGGCTCAGAGACTTTCTGCTTCTTCCTCAGCACAGACCCCTTGCTATTCCACCTGTTCTAGACATTGTAGATGATGTATTTTCAGAGTCTGGCCTGTCCCCTGACTCTTTACCCCCTGCACCTGCTAAGCCAGACAGATACTACAGGGTCCCGGATTCTCATAAATTCCTATATAAAAACCCCGCTGCTGACCCAGAAACTATATCTCAGGGTCCCAAGTGGGGTTAAAGTTTCCACTGCAAAAAACCCTGTTACCTCTGATAGGGATTCTAGATGGGGGGAAAAAAGTCTACACTTCTGCTACCCTGGCTGTAAGGGCTTTAAATTGTCAGTTTCATATGCTTAAATATCAGCAGTATTTAATGTCACTGCTTAAACAGAAAATGTTGACAAATACTGAATGTTCAGAGAACAAGGAATTGTAGGATTTATTGCATGCAACTGAACAAGTGGGAAAGCATACTTTGCAATGTGGTTATGATTCACTGGAGGCCTCTTACAGGGCCACTGTTACAGGTTCTGTTATTAGAAGGCATGCTTGGTTAAAGGAACTGAATCTGCCTGATCATGTTAAAGCAAAATTATTAGATGCACCATTACAGCATGATACTTTGTTTGGTACTAAAGCAGAAGAGGTGTTGAAAAAAATGGAGGCTAAAGCAAAATCCATGCAGACAGTCAAGGATTTCTTACAGGTACAGCCACCCAGGTTTAGCAGGAACCTGCCTTCTAAAAATTGGTCCTTTCCAGTGTCAAGACAGACCACAAAGAGGCAGATGCAGGCGTCCCAGAGGCAGATCTCAGCCCCAAGGCTCATACAGGCCTAAACAATGGGGTGCTCCTACCTCCAAAAGTGGAGAAGACAAATCACAACCCTACAGGAAACAGTCCCAATGACTTTCCTCTACCAGTTCCAAGCAGTTTTCTTTTGACAACCCCTTAGGGAGAAAACTTGCACTTTTTTCATCAAATTGGCAAATGGTTACCCAAGACAAATGGGTCCTGAACATAGTGTCCCAAGGCTACATATTCCATTTTCACACTCTACCAAGGCCAAAGGGCATGCCAGATCTGCCACACAATCAATGAGCAGAGGCACAAAAGCAAATTACAGCCCTCATGGACATGAGGGCCATTCAGCAAGTACCACAACAAGAGCAGGGGCAAGGATTTTACTCCAGACTTTTCCTAGTACCCAGGAAGGACTAAACCTGGAGACCAATACTGGACCTGTCTGTACTAAATACGTTTCTGGAAGTTCCAAAATTCAAGATGTTGACTCTACAGCAGCTACTGCCCATGCTGGGCAAGAAGGCTTCGCTCGTAACTTTGGACCTAAAAGAGGCATACCTGCATGTCCCAATCAGACAGTCTAGCAGAAGATACCTCAGATTCATAGCTGGCTCAATGCATTACCAATTCTCTGCACTGCCCTTTGGCTTATCTACTGCGCCCAGGGTCTTCACAAAATGCCTGGCACCAGTAATTGCGTTTTGCAGACAAAAAGGAATTCAAATATATCCCTACTTGGACGACTGCCTAATTCAAGCAGAGAACAAAGACACTCTTCTAAAGCATCTGGCATTTGTAAAAAGATTACTAATTGGCCTAGGGTGCACAGTAAATGAAAATAAATCAAAACTAGTGCCCTCTCAAGAGATAATATTCCTGGGTGCAAGCTTAAATACAACTGCCCAGATGGCTTATCTCACGCCAGACAAGCAAAAGCAACTGACTACTTACTTCAAGAAATTGACAACAAAAACCCACTTATTTGCAAGGAAAATCCTGCAGGCCTTGGGTTTCATGGCATCCTGCATTCTACTAATTCCATATGCCAAACTGCATATGAGGAAATTACAATGGTATCTGAAAAGTGTTTGGACTCAGCATTGCCACAGCCTGGAGACAGTAATTGCACTCATTTCGATGGTGGGCAGAAGCCTGTCACCACAACAATGGTCTGCCATTCAGTTTACCCACAGCCAGACAGACACTGACATAGGATGCATCAGATTATGCCTGGGGGGGGGCCATATGGCAGGAAACTGTATTCAAGGCACATGGCCTGCAAACCAGATGCATCTTCACATCAATCATAAAGAGATGCTAGCTGTTCAAAATGCCCTGACAGCTTTCAAGGACCTGCTTCATCCAGGATAGTTACTGATAAAGACAGACAACACTACGGTCATGTGGAACATAAACAAGCAGGGAGGTACACATTCCTACCCCCTCTGCAGACAAGCAATGACCTTATGAGACACAGCATTGGTTTTTCAAGTTCACCTGCAAGCACAATTCCTGCCAGGAAAAACAAATACTCTGTCAGACGAACTAAGCAGAAACCTCATGGATCCCCACCAATGGAAACTGGATCCACAAGTTCTCAGCATGATAATAAGGAAATGGGGGTGCCCAGACATAGATCTATTTGCCTCCCCTCACAACTGTCAATTGCAGAGATTTTGCACAAGGATTTATCACAAGCAAGCATGGAAAGTGGACGCCCTATCATTCAGCTGGAAAAATCTAACAGCATATGCTTTTCCACCACTGCCTCTCCTTCCCAGAGTACTCCTAAAGGTCAGACAAGAGAAGCCAAAAATGATACTGATTGCACCAGACTGACCATGCCAGCACTGGTACCCAATCCTAAAGAGCTTGTCTCAAGGTCCAGCATGGATATTGCCTCAAACTTCTCACTTGCTGACCCAACAAAACAATCTGATCCTGCACAGCCAACTCAGAACCTTAAATCTGGCAGCATGGTGGGTAATGTAGCCATTCAGAACACTCCTCTTTCAAAAGCTGTTATGGATATCTTGGAGGCCAGGAGGCCCAGTACCAGAAAATCTTATGCAGAAAAATGGAAGAGATTCTGTGCTTGGAACCAGGAACAAGGCATTGACACATCTGTACCAAATATACCTCAGATTTTACAATACCTAACTGAGATGCTGAACAAAGGCCTTTCTTTCTCATCAATTAAGATTCATGCCTCTGCCATTTCAGCCCATTACAATACAGAACCACCTATTTTTTCTCATCCTTTAATAAGGCAGTACCACAGAGGGGTCAAAAACATCAGGCCTCCAAGGAGAGCACCAATTCTGGCCTGGGACCTCAATTATGTTTTGGAAAAACTCACACTGCCTCCTTTTGAGCCAGCATCAACAGCAGATATAAAATTCTTATCCTGGAAAACAGCTTTGCAAGGCGAGTCTCGGAGTTACAAGCACTCTTGGTTGTGGAACCTTTCATCCAGACAGGGTTTCTCTGAGGACAAACCCTACATTTATGCCTACGGTGGTGTCCAGTGTGGCCCTCAACCAAACCATTCACTTGCCTACCTTTTACCCAAATCCACAGAACAAGGGTAAGAAAATTCTGCATTCTTTGGACATACACAGGCAGTTACGCTTCTACTTGGGCAGAACTAAAGCTTTCAGGAAGACTGAGCAACGTTTAGTGTCATATGCTGCAGGATCACAAGGAAAGGCGATCTCAAAACAGACTATCTCTAAATGGATAGGCAATTGCATCCGTTTCTGCTATTTTTAACATGACAAATCAGTGCCTAAGGACATTAGGCCTCATTCCACCAGAGCAGCAGCCACTTCAGCAGCCTTCCTCAGAGGAATGCCAACCAATGATATCTTAGAGGCTGCAACTTGGAGTTCACACCTTTAGAAAGCACTACCACTTGCCTCTCTAAGTCCAGAGCAGGCTTTGCCACTGCAGTTCTGCAGGGCCTCATAGCCTCTCCTATTCCTATTTAACCCAGCCACCCATCCTCAGCTTTGAGATTCTACCCAAGAGTAATGACTGCAACAGTGAAACATGATGAACATAGTACAGTTGTGTACCTACCATAAATGTAGATGTTCGAAAGTATTCACTGTTGCAGTCCAAGTTACCCACCTACCACCCCCCTTCTCTTTGCTGGGACTTATCTGCACTTCTCTATCCTATACAACCTTTTTGGTGTATTTGCTTGTAGATGAAGGAAATGTTATTTTTGTGCATGCATTTCTTATTGGCATATTTTTCAGCCTACCAATTTGGGGCACCTGACATCTGGGGCAAGAAAACTGAAGAAAATGGCGTCGGCTGCATCTTTTATACCCCTGGCGCACTGACGTCAGGGAAGAGGCGACAGCAACCGACGCCGGACCTAGACTTTGGAATTCTGGCTGACTGAGGGTAGCCTGATAGGATAACCCAAGAGTAATGACTGCAACAGTGAATACACTTGAACATCTACATTTATGGTAGGTACACAACTGTACTTTATCCAGACTCATAGCCCTAGTGTTTTTTTTATGTTTTGGAGAAGGCTTTTAATACTTTTTCTGAAGTAACCATAGGGGAGGATGCTGATTGGGTTAAACAGGTTTACAGTGAAGTCTGTAGAGCAGTGTTTATACATACATAAAAAGCACAGCCTGGTATGTTGTCCAGACTCATAGTGCTAGTGTTTTTTTTTTTGTTCTGGCGAAGGCTTTTAATACTTTTTCTGAAGTAACCATTTGGGAGGATGCTGATTGGGTAGTGGGGGAGAAAGGAGGACATTTGACCTGAGTTTGTCTACTAGTATGTTTGCAATGTTTTTCTTGTCATAGTGGATGGTACCATTTAAGATCAACTCATTACAGTGGTGGACAGTGTTTCTGAGGCTCCTTATAAAGAAAGTTTTACAGCTGTCTTTGACTGTGGTAGTAGTAGTGTTGAGATCTTACTTGTTTTTCAGGTGTTAACACTTTTGCTTTGTTTACTTACCCCCTTGAAGTCAGTTTTGGAGTGTGGGGATTTGGGTTTATTTCATTGGGCTAGGATTTTTTTTCTATTGTAGACTTGCTCGTTATAGGGGTTCCATCAAAAGGGTTAGTTTTTAAAGTTGTTAGTATATTTGTGATGAATGTGGACAGAATTTTCAGTGTAGGACTTCAGGTTGGAATACAAGCCTGTCATATAAGTGTGATAAGTGGTGTTTTTAGTTTTGGGGCCCTCATGGGTGGGGAGCTTTTAAACCTCATTACATCAGGAGCTAGTGCTAGGAAGCTAACCTTAAATAAGTTTCTGAACACACTTGGATTTGATTGTGTTTTGAGCTGTGATCTTATGGAGAATTATATGGTGCAGGGGACAGATGTAACCAAGGAAGAGCTAACTACAGGTGTGATGCATAATGGTAGCATATTCCTAAGAACCAGCTGTAGTAGGTTTGATCCCTAGTAGGGAACCGCACTTAATAGTCAAGAGAGTTGGTGCTAATGATGTCCAGGAACACTTGTGCAAGTTTTTATTGGTGGTGCAAGTTAGCATGTTTGTGGGGAAATACTTGAAAGAAATAGGAAGTATTGTCTTAGGTTCAAAAGTGAGGGATTCTAATTCTTGAGGTAGGCATCATGGTCTGCTGGTGTTACGGAGAGATTATAACCGGCCATGATATTGAAGGTGGACATGCTCGTAATTAGCACTTCACTGGAAGCGCATATATGGAAGTGCATGTAATTACACAGGTATTTCTTTTGAAGGGTAAGGAAGACCTTGAGTGAGGCAATATTTTGGGCCCAAAACTGCATTTGGCACATTTGACTTGAACACAGCATCACTTCAGTGTGTCATTTCCAAAAGATAATAGTGTTTTGCAAATCATTCTCCTCTTTGGCATGAAATATTTTCCCAGAACTTAAGTTGATGGGTATTCATTTAAATTTTGGAAAGTGTTTCTACAGGTATCCAAAATATTTTTAGTAATATTAACAGTGCTTTTACTAGACTTGACAGCGAAAGTTTTAATTAGAGGACTTCTCAATCTGAATAATTCCTCCAAACATTGTGGGTGATATTTGCACCTGTTCTGAGAAATTTACTGTGTAGCTTCTGCTCTTGAGAGTTGCAAATTTAAATGAAGGTTAAGCTCTGTTTAAAAAGTCTTTTGTGCACTGACTGTATCATAATTTATTAATAATTTTCTGGCATTGTAATTCTTTTACAAATTACTTGTCTTTCAGAGTTTTTGATTTTTTTTTTTTATATAAGGTTGCTATGCTAATTAACAGGATTCTGAGTTTTGCATTAGGTAAAATTTAAATATCTACTTTAATCTCAGAATCATCTTACTTAAGAAAGTTATCTATTATTTTTTGTTTAGTGGGGTGTTCTTCGTGTTTCACTGTTGCAGTCATCAAATTTGGGTTATCCCTGCCAGGGTAGCCCTCGGCCGCCCCAAAAACCAGAGACTTAGTATTTCTGCGTTAGTTGCTGTCACTCCGGGACTGATGTCAGGTCGTCAGTAGTATAAAGTAAGGCAGCCGACACCATTACATCAGTCTTTCTTGCCGTGGAGCCCGAAGCAGAAGCAGTTCGCACGAGTGCTGGTCTGCCACTACCTGTGTTTTCGTCTACCAAATTAAAGGCTTCTAAATCTAAGTACCCTGTTGGGGATTCTTTTTTCTTGCACTAACCGATGTCAGAAAAAGTTAATTGTCTCACCTGCGGAAATCAAATACCACACCGAGACTTCCATTCTTACTGCGTCACTTGTTTAGGCCCAGACCACGACGTCCCCCGCTGTCGCTTTTGTGCTTTGTTCAATGCCAGAACTGTCCATTATCGGGCCCTTATTGTAGCCAGATATTTTCGCTTCGAATTCCAATATGGCTTCGGTAAGCCATCCGATAGCAGATCTTCCGAAAAAACATAAAGATAGACAGAGACTGCAGAAGTCCAAACCTTCCGACTACGCTTCAGTTAAGCTAATCGTCAGATGTAATGTGATCCTATCTCGCCTACATTCTCTACAGATGGGTTCGGAGCCGATCCTCGGCTCCAACTCGGCCGCTATACAATAGAACGCAGTCTCTTATTGGCTGAGTTACCTCATATCCCAGGATGCACCACTACTGCTTCCCCAGATCTCATTTGCCGCTTCTCAAAGCATAGACGTGGTCTCTGACTTGGCTGAGCTAAGTATCTTTTAGTCAGAAATTTTTCTGTCTAAATTTTTGTCAAAACTTACCCAAAAGCTGTTTTAACAGCTACCTTTTGTTGAGTGATTGTGTATTGATATATTTTTGTGGTAAAATTGTGTTTGTTTTGTGGTAATTAACGGTCCCGTTTAAGTTAGAGGGGCCTAGCCCTATCCTAGACGTTTAAGTTAGAGCCTAGGCTGTTTTGTGTGGATTTTGTTTTTGGGCAGTGTGTTTTTTTGTTAATATAGCCATGTCGAAGGAGCACAGACCATCAGGATTCAAAAAATGTTCTAAATGTAGCTATAAAATGTCCATTACGGATGACAATTCTTTGTGTTTACTGTTTGGGCCCGAAACATCTCCAAGAATCCTGTAGCGTTTGCCACGCCTTTTCCTCTCGCGTCCTCCAAGAGAGGAAAAATAAGTTGATTTTGAAAGGGCTTATTACCCCTTCCTTTGAGGAAGTCCTATCTTCTTCTTCTTCACCTTCGAGGAAGAAAAAATCTTCGGCTCCGACCAGCCCGTCGGATCCGGCAGCAAAAAAGTCGCGGCAGGCTTCTCCGTCGGCTCCACGGACTTCGGAGCCGAGGTCGGAACCGTCTGCCTCGATGTCTCCAACTTCGACTCCTCTGGCTTCGGAGTAGAGAGCTCGGGCGTCGAGAGGCGAGTCATCTCCATCGGCTCCACTGCCTTCGGAGCCGATGGGGGTCGCCTGCTCAGACTCTTCCCCTTCGGTGCTGAAGTCCACATCGGCTCCGAGGGAAATTGCAGTGGTAGTGGAATCTCCCTCGGCGCCGATACTTCTCGAACCTATACTGAGCTGGTCCCCCAGTCTTTCGGAGCCCGAGGAGAAGTCGACTCGGACCCGGTTGGTCTCTTCTCGGTCGTCGAGGATGTCCGATTCGGATTTAGACAGGGTGCTTCAAAGACTTTTTCAGTCTCCAGTGTTTGCAAAGTTGATCTCGGCTCCAGCCCAGTCGGCTCCGGAGCCGATCCCCCATTCTGTTATCTCGATTCCTCCTCCAACAGCCTCGGCGCAGTTGGAGTCGGTGTTGGAGGTTATCGGGTCGGTTCCGACCCTAACTCCAACCCCGTCCTTTGGGTCGGGGTTCGGTACGCGGACCTCCTCTGTCGGCCCCGGGGGGGGGATGCTTCGGGACTGATCCTTTCGGTTCCGAGCCTCCTCTCGGTGCGCTGCTGCGGGGTTCCGACTGCTGTTGTGGCCTCGGGTTGAACCATCCCAGGACTCTGGGGTCCCGCCTTCGAGGCCATGAGGAGTGCCTTGGCCAAATCCTCTGTGGCCACTTCTACCATTTCACCACCACCTTCCCTTGGCATGGAGACTGGCGTCTTTGCAATCCCCCTGTCTCACACAGCAGAGTCCCTGGGCCTGAGGTTACCCCATTGGGGTTCCTTCTTCCTGGAGGTCCCTCCAAACGCTGGAGGAATCTCCGAGGAAGAAACAGTGTAAGAGGAAACACATCGACTCCCCTGATGAGTCTCTCACCTCGGATACCGACCTCGATGATGCGGAGGGGTCCCCCAAGTCGCCCTCGGATGATGTCTCCTTTGCAGAAATCTTGGAGATCCTTACAACGAGGCGACTGGCAGTCCAAACCCCTTCTGCTGAGGAGTCGGTTTTCCTCATGGCCTTCGGGCTCAGCCCTCCGCCTCCTGGGTGTCTCCGCCTTGATGAGCTTCTGGATTTGATCTCGAAGGGCATGGGAACACCCGGATTCTGTTGAACCGTGCCAGCTCGCCCAATAAATTTCTTCGCTCCCCGGATAAGGACTTTCTCTCGAAAGGCGTGGCTGTAGATGCCATGGTGGTGGCATCTGCCACCCAGCAAGATGTGGCAGAGGCTTCAACGTCCGTCCATCCTCCTAATAAAGAGTCTAGGAGCATGGATCAGTACGGCAAGCATACCCTTTCTTCAGCTGCCTTTACATTAAGGTCTCTGAACTACTTGACACATTTCACCAGACTGCAGAGAGATCTGGTCAAGGAGCTTTCGGATACCCTCTCTGGTAACTTACCTGAGCAGTTTGCCCAGACGGTTAACTCACAGTTGGCTACCCTGTCCTCATTATCTAACTCGTCCATGAGGCTCATTTCTTATGCAGCCGAAGGAGCGAGCAGAGTGGCTGGAACAGGTGTTGCTCTACGGAGACGAGCCTGGCTACACCTGTGTCACTTTGCGGAGGCCTTTAAGTCTTCCTTTGCCGACGCCCCCTTTGATGGGTCCTCATTGTTTGGACCCAAGGTAAAGGACACATTGACTCGCTGCAAACAGGAGGGTAAGACTTTAACTGCCGTAAGGGCCCGGTTTTCCACTCCCTTCAGACCTTACCCCAAGGCTCGAAGAGGGGGGAAAATGTGGTTCCGTAAGTCTCAAAAGCCTTACTCGTCGCAGCAGAGCGATTCCCCTTCCAGAGGCAGAGGAGGGGGAAATTTTTCAGGGAGACGCCGTCCCAGAGGCGGCGGAGGCCCCCGCAACACTGGAGACCGCGAGTCCTTTCGTGGCTCCTCCTCCTTCCAGCATCCCTGAAGGAGTACCCGACTGTGCAGCTCCGGAGCCAGTCGGGGGTCGTTTTTCGAGACACCTAAAGGCCTGGGAAAATATCACTCAGGACCAATGGGTGCTTCGAATCATCGCCGGAGGTTACTCCATTCCCTTTTCTCAACCCCCCCCACCAGTCCAAAGAATCCCGGACCCACCACCCAGTCAACGGGATCATGCAGCCAGCGAAATATCAAAGCTGCTTCAAAAAGGGGTCATCCAACCTGTCCCCGCAGACCAGGCCGGATCAGGGACTTACTCAAGATTCTTTTTGGTGCCAAAAAAGACCGGGGACTTGAGACCCATTTTGGATCTCAGCAAATTAAACCGATTTGTAAAAAAGTCCAAATTCCGGATGGTCACTTTGCAATCCATTCTCCCGCTTTTGGAGAAAGGTGTTTGGATGTGCTCCATAGATCTCAAAGATGCCTACTATCACATTCTGATAGATCAGGCGTCGAGGAGACACTTACGCTTCAGCCTAGGAGACGGTCATTTCCAGTTCTGAGCACTGCCCTTTGGTCTCACCACAGCCCCCAGGGTGTCCACCAAATGTTTGGCGGTGGTGACTGCTCACCTGAGAAGTCTAGGATTCCAGGTGTTTCCATACCTAGACGACTGGCTCCTAACTGCCATCTCCAGGCATCTACTCTTGGAAAATCTAGCAGCCACTATAACACTAGGCAACTCCTTAGGAATCACCTTCAGTTGGTCAAAATCTGTATTGCTGCCATCTCAGCGTATTCTATTTATTGGTGCAGAAATAGACTGAAGGCAGATGCGAGTCTATCTCCCTGCGGAAAGGATAGCAACACTCCAGTTTTAGGTTCAGGCATTGCTCCTCAGACGTCGTGCTCCAGCGAGAATGGTCCTGCAACTGTTGGGCTCCATGGCAGCCACCATTCTTCTGGTCCCCTTGGCAAGGTTGCACATGAGGATACTCCAGTGGCTCCTTTCAGTCCAGTGGTCTTATCAAGACCTTCTCAGTCACCACATATTGATCACATAGACGTGCAAACAGGATCTTCGTTGGTGGCTTCTTTCCTCCAACCTGAATCTGGGGCGACCCTTCGTTCCCCCACTCCCCTCTGCCACGTTGACTACGGATGCCTCCCAGACAGGGTGGGGGGGGACATTATCTGGACAGGTCGGTCCAAGGCACGTGGCACTCCGATGAGAGTCTTCTCCACATCAGTATCCTGGAGATGAGGGCGGTGCTTTTAGCGTTGCAAGCACTGCACGATCACCTCCCCCAGGGTACAATTGCCATTCAGTCCGACAACATGTCGGTAGTCTGGTACTTAAACAAGCAAGGAGGAACCAGGTCCTACCCCCTTTGCAGAGAAGCCATGAAGGTATGGGACTGGGCGATTGCTACCAAGCGTTTCCTAGTGGCAACGCACATTCCGGGGAAATCCAACGTGATAGCCGACAAACTGAGCAGAACTATTCTCTCCCCTCACGAGTGGTCCTTGAACGACAGAGTGGTAGCGCAGATTTTCACGAGATGGGGATTTCCTTGTTGCGATCTCTTCACAAGTCCCCTCAACGCGAAATGCCAGCACTTCTTCACTCTCACCCCAGTTCCGGGGGAGATCCTCAAGGACACTCTAGTCCACATTTGGCCCCCTGGTCTGCTATACGCCTTTCCACCGGTTCCCCTTCTCCCCAAGGTGATTCAGAAGGCGATTCGCTTGGGGAGCAAAATGATACTAATCGCCCCATACTGGCCTCGTCAAGTCTGGTTCCCCTTTCTTCACAAATATGCATTGGAGGGTCCCTGGTTCCTGGACCAAGTTCCGAACCTTTTGACGCATCAGTCAGGACAGCTCCATCAGTCCCTCCATTCATTGAAGTTAGCAGCTTGGCTTCTCCTCTTCCAACCATAGTTAGGAGCCATTCTTTCACCCCTGAAGTCATGCATATTTTGTCTTCGGCCCACAAGACTTCTACTAAAAAGATATATAGCAATAAATGGAAGAGGTTTGCTATTTGGGCCCAACTCCAAGGATTAGACCCCATGACTGCCTCGGTGTCAGAGGTACTGAAGTTTTTAGCTTCCCTATTCAACCAAGGTTGCTCAGTGTCTACCATCAAAGTGCAATTGGCGGCTATTTCCAATTTTCATGAGAGCGTAGAACCACCTTTAATGAGCAACAAGTTGTGCAAAGCCTTTATTAAAGGAGCTTGGCTTCTCGACCCCTATATCTCAACCTGCACCTCCGTGGGACCTTAACGTGGTGTTAGGCATTAACCTCATCTCCCTTTGAGCCGGCAGCAACCTGTGATCTGAAATTTCTTTCTTGGAAGACTGCTCTTCTAGTTGCTATTACATCATCCAGGCGAGTTTCAGAACTTCAAGCCCTATGTGTCAAACCACCATACCTGGTATTTCACAAGGATAGAGTATCTCTTAGACCAAACCCATCTTTTATACCAAAGGTTTGTTCTAACTTTTGTTTACAACAATCACTGGAACTACCGGTCTTCTTCCCTAAGTATTCGAACAGAGCTGAATATACCTTTCACAGCTTGGATGTACACAGACAATTACGTTTCTATTTGGATAGAACACACCAAGCACGGAAATCAGATCAGCTGTTTGTGTCCTTTTCGGATAGTAAATTGGGCAAAGCCGTCACAAAAGTCACTATTGCCAAGTGGATCAGGGACTGCATCAATCATATTTATCTCATTTCAAATAAGGAGCTTGTAGTTCCAGTGAAAGCTCATTCTACTAGGGCTATGGCCACTTCGGCAGCCTTTCATTCCAAGCTCTCTATTGGTGACATTTGTGCGGCTGCTACGTGGTCTTCTTCACACACCTTTATTTCTCACTACAAATTGGATATAGCATCTAGGGGTCGAGCTTCCTTCGGTTCCACGGTTCTCAGGAGTGTTTTCCAGTGAGCCACCCAGGAATTAGGTGCTAGGGACGCTGTCCCGTCTGTAGAGAATGTAGGCGAGATAGGATCACATTACATCTTTTAGTTATGTACTTACTATAACTTTAGATGTATGGGATCCATCTCGCCTACATTCCTAATAACCCACCCTCCTTCCCCCTGCCTCGTAGACCAGGAGAGACCGGACGATCCGAAACTGAACTTCTTTCCTCTCTTGAAAGACCTGAGAATGTTATAACAATAGTCTGTTTCTGTGAGCATGTGTGCAGACAAACAAGATCTGGGGAAGCAGTAGTGGTGCATCCTGGGATATGAGGTAACTCAGCCAATAAGAGACTGCATTCTATTGTATAGCGGCCGAGTCGGAGCCGAGGATCGTCTCCGAACCCATCTGTAGAGAATGTAGGCGAGATGGATCCCATACATCTAAAGTTATGGTAAGTACAATACAGACCCTGATGCCTGCTTCTGTGGATTCGCAGGCCGCTACCGAGACCCTTTTGGAGTCTGGTATGCTGCAAAACTCTTATTTGACTAAGGATCCTGCGGTCGTCTCTGCCTTGGATGGGTCCAGAGCTGCTGAGCAGGCACTGGCTTCCGAGGAAGTCCTTCACACTACTGATTCTCGACACAAACCTACGGCTTCTTTCGTGACTACCGTTCTTTCAAAAAACGACCGAGTTTCTAAGGCCCAGGGTACGAACCACATCCAAGAAACCGATGACCCACTCTCAGGCACCTGCTTCCTTGCCTCAGTCTCAAATGCTTAAAATGGTGGACGACCTTATCATGCTGATCAGGAGAAGCCAAGCTACCCCCTCCAAAAGGAAAGGAGATCTGTCCCCTGAAGTTCTGTCTGAACAAGAGTCAGATGATTGTGATGCATCTGACTATGAAGACATACAACCCCTCTCTACTTATGAGGATTCGGATGCAGAGGATTCCATTTCTTCAACCTCTTCCCCCAGAGGATTTTTCCTTTGGGGAAACCCTGCATACCTTAAGGGAGCATTTCCAATGGGAGAGTCAAGACTACCCTCAGTCTAAAAAGAGACTCAGGGAATTCCTAGATCTTCCACAGCACAGACCCTCAGTCCTGGATGTTGGGGAGGATGTTTTTCTGGAACCAGTCTTGACTACCGATACCCTCCCTCCTGCACCTAGAAAACCAGAACGATACTATAGAGTCCCTGACTCTCACAAATTTCTCTTTAAGAATCCTACTGCTGATCCTGAGGTTATTTCTCAAGGGCCTAAAGGAGTTAAAGCAACCTTTGCTAAGAATCCCACCCTCTCAGACAGGGATTCCCGAGCACTAGACAGATGGGGTAAAAAAAGTATACACCTCAGCTACTCTTGCTATCAGGGAATTAAATTGTCAGTTCCATATACTGAAATTTCAGCAACATACCCTGGAACTCCTTAAAATATGTCTTCCTTTCCTGCTTGGGCATAATCTAAAGAATTACAAGAGTTAATGCATTCTGCAAGTCAAGTAACTAAACGCACCTTGCACTTTGGTTTTGATGCCCTAGAAGCTTCTTGCAGGGCAGCAGACACTGGATCTGTCATTAGAAGGCATGCATGGCTTAAGGAACAGCCCCTGCCAGACCATGTCAAATCTAAATTGTTGGATGCCCCCTTGAACAAAGATAACTTATTTGGCACTAAGACAGAAGAGGTACTAAAAAAGATGGAAGAAAAAGCAAAATCTATGCAAACAGTTAAGGACTTCTTGCAGGTCCAGCCTCCTAGGTTCCGCAGGCATTGTTGCACCAAACACTGCTCCTTTCCTGCTCCCACTAAACCGGTCCAGCCAAAACCCCTGGGGAACCAGAACCCACAGACGGCAGCCACAGGGAATGCAGAGATCTAAGCAATGGACTACCTTCACTTCAAAACCAGGGAGTTCTAAGACACCCCCTTATGGTAAGAACTCACAATGACTCTCTCCCACCATCCCCTCCCTCTGCCCACCTTAACTTACCACTAGGAGGAAAGCTCTCCTTTCACACAAGTACCTGGGCCACCATTACCAATGACCACTGGGTTCTGAACATAGTGTCTAAGAGGTACAAATTTTCCTTCCACACCCTTCCAACCCCAAAAGGTTACCCAGATCTACCACCAAACCAGTGGGCAGAGGCTCAAAAGCAAATACTTTCCCTGCTCTCAATGAGGACAGTAGAGCACGTTCCTGCAGAACAGATAGGCCAAGGTTTCTACTCCAGACTTTTCCTGGTCCCCAGAAAAGAGGGCACCTGGCATCCTATCCTCGATCTATCCATTCTAAACATCTTCCTGGTGATTCCAAAATTCAAAATGCTCACCCTCCAGCAGCTGCTACCCATGCTCTCCAAGGACACTTGGCTAGCCACCCTAGATCTAAAGGAGGCCTTCCTCCACATTCCTATCGGGGAATCTTGCTGGAAATACTTACATTTCAGGGCAGAATTTCAGCACTTTCAGTTTTCTGTGCTTCCCTTTGGCTTATCCACTGCTCCTAGAGTTTTCACAAAATGTCTGCTCCGGCCATTGCCTTTTGCAGACAAAGAAATATTCAGATTTACCCATACTTAGACGACTGCCTTATTCAGGCAGACAGCCAGGAAAAGCTGCTCTAGCACGTGGCCTTTGTCAAGACCCTTCTAACCTCCCTAGGGTACACAATCAATGAAAAGAAATCTAAACAGGTGCCCACCCAAAGGATTATCTTCCTGGGAGCAAGCCTGGACACAGCATCCCAGATGGCATACCGTACACTGGAGAAACAAATTTTCCTGACAGCCTACTTCTCTCAACTAGCCACCAAGCCCCAGCTATCTGCAAGAAAAATCCTGCAAGCTCTGGGGTTCATGGCATCTTGCATACTACACATTACGTATGACAGACTGCATATGAGGAAACTTCAATAGTACCTAAAACGCCTGTGGTGTCAAAATGCTCAAGACCTGGAAACTCTTTTACCTATAATTCCCTGCATCAGAAAAGATTTTCTTTGGTTGGCAACAGCATGCTCCCACAACAAGGGACTGCCTTTCTCACCACCCTGCCTCCCAGACCCTCGCCACAGACGCATCAGACTATGCTTGGGGTGCACATCTGGATGGCAGATGCATACAGGGCCAATGGAGCCCCCAGCAAATCTCTCTGCACATTAATCAAAAAGAAATGATAGCTGCGCAGCACGCATTGATGGCTTTCAAGCCCCTTCTTTCTCCAGGGGGCTCTCCTGATCAAAACGGACAACACCACTATAATGTGGTACATGAACAAACAGGGAGGGACTCGCTTGTACCCTCTATGCAGGCTGCCCATTACCTTTTGGCACACAGCCTCTACTATGCAACTACACCTGTTAGCGCAATTCCTGCCAGGCTCGCTCAACTCTGTCAGACCACTTAAGCAGAAATCTTCTGGACCCACACGAGTGGCGGCTCAGCAGAAGAACCTTCACCTTGATAACTCAGAAATGGGGCACCCCAGAGGTCAACCTCTTTGCCTCCCACACCAACCATCAGCTCAGCAAGTTCTGCACCAGGGAGCATCACTGCATGGCTTGGAAAGTGGATGCCCTGTCCTTCCCCTGGGTCAATCTATCGGTCTCTGCCTTTCCTCCACTACCTCTCATCCCCAGGTTACTGCTCAAAATAAAGGAGGAAAAACCAAGGACAATTCTGATAGCTCCAGACTGGCCCCGGCAGCACTGGGTACCCGTTGTTGCGCAGCCTGTCACCACTGCCCCTATGGCACCTTCATCAGATCCCAAACCTTCTGACCCAGAGGGAAGGGGAATTCATGCATCCCCGGTTGCAGACACTCAATTTGGCAGCTTGGCTTATTCCCCATCTCCAAACCAATCTGCCAACCTCAGTAAACAGGTCCTAGATGTTATCCATGAGGCCAGACGCCCTGGAAAAGAAAGTCTTATACTGACAAATGGAAAGGGTTCTGCACCTGGATCTAGGCTAAGGGAACCAGTATGACACAGCCCTCCCTCTCATCCTGGATTATTTAGCTGACCTTTTACACAGTGGCCTCTTTCCTCTCTATAAAAATTCACGCCTCTGCTATTTCTGCTCATTTTCCCACTGAGCAGCTCCTTTTCTCACACCCTTTGAACAAACAGTTCCTAAGAGGGACTAGCAACTTGAGGCTACCCAGAAGGCCCCTGACTCCAGCTTGAGTCCTTAACTTTGTATTGGAAAAGCTCACCCTGCCCCCCTTCGAACCAGCTTCTTCTGCAGAGTTAAAATTTCTCTCCTGGAAAACAGCATTCCTTCTGGCCATCACTTCAGCCAGAGGAGTCTCTGAGCTGGTGTCCATTGTGGCTCTCAACCAATCGATTCATTTGCCCACCTTTTTCCCCAATCCCCAAAACAGGGGGGAAAGGATTCTGCACTCTCTAGATGTGCACAGGCATCTCGGATTTTATCTGGACAGGACTAAATCCTTCAGAAAGTCTGATCAATTGCTGGTTAGCTTTGCTATAGGGGCAGAACACAAAGCCATCTCCAAACAAACCATCTCCAAATGGATAGCACACTGCATCCATTTCTACTACAAGAAACATGGAAAGCCTCCCCCCCAAGATAGTCAGGACGCACTCCACCAGAGCAGCCTCCACCTCTGCAGGTTTCCTCACCATGGATATCCTGGAGGCTGCCACCTGGACATGTGTTCACACTTTTACCAAGCATTACCACCTGACTCTCTTCTCCATATCCAGGGCAGGGTTTGCCTCTGCAGTGCTGCAGGGCATCCTAGCTAGCCTCTAGTTTCCTTCACTGCCTCTACCCTCTTCCTCGGCTTTGGGAATCAACCCAAATGTGATGACTGCAGCAGTGAAACATGAAGAACACAGTACAGTTGTGTACACTTACCATAAATGTAGATGTTGGAGTGTATTCACTGTTGCAGTCCTGGTTTCCCTCCCTCCATCCCTCTTTCTTCTCTTTCCTTACAAGGGACATATTGGTATTTATTTTCCACTGGTGGGGTTCTTCCACCAGAACATGGCTCCTTCTTGGAGGCTCCTGACAGGTTAAGGCAAGAAAAACTGATGTAATGGCGTCAGCTGTCTTACTTTATACTACTGATGACCTGACGTCAGTCCTGGAGCGACAGCAACTGATACAGAAATACTAAGTCTCTGATATTTGGGCCGGCCAAAGGTTACCCTGGCAAGGATAACCCAAATGTGATGACTGCAACAGTGACTACACTCAAGCATCTACATTTATGGTAAATGTACACAACTGTACTTTCAAGTATACGTTGACTGTTGAATATTTGAGTTCACTATTTCCAGTTTATTTTAACATTCTATTTCAGATGTTTGAGATGTAATATTAAATGAACTTCGGAATGATCCTAGAAACATTTGGATTCTGTTGTTATGCCTTTATGGGCAGATAAAATGCTACAAGAACTATAAAAAAGTCTGTCCTGGACCAGGATTTGTCACATTATGGGGGGAGGATATCAAATGTGTGGTTATAGTATTCTAAGATTCTACAGGTCAGCACAGTGTAGATTGTTTTAGAAGTACTTCATTCAAAGATTTATCTTTTGACAGTTTTGAAATAAATTACAGCATTCAGTTTCCTGCAGGAATAATGTTCTTTTAAGCCAACAAGTAAGTTAATCAGCATTGGATTCAGTTTGTCTTTTAAGATGGGATGTAGGCATTCAGAACTAAAATGGATCTCTTTTACTATTCTTAAAAGATAACGTGGTAAACTGCCCCTGTAGAATCACACGTTTGAGGTACATGTATCTATATTTAGAGGGGGTGTTTACTGGAACAGCCACCTCTAGATATATTTGAATAATTTCCAACTGCTATGATGAATTTATTGTATTTATTTATTTTTTGTATCCTGTTTTGCTAACCGGCTCATTTTTTGGTTAAAGCCGTTTGTACTTTTCATTAAAAAATGGAATAGCAATTTACCGTTAAAATCTGAATCCTATATAGTGCAGGAGAGATAAGGTTTAAAGCCATACCCTTAGAATCTAAGGTTTAGATGAAAGGTAGAAGCATTGTTATAAAGGAATTTCGTGTAAGATAGAGTAGTAATAGTCGTTTTATAAGTCCATGACTAAAATCTTAACATTTCTAGAACCACTGATATGAGCCAAGTTCAGTTATCTAAAAATGTCTAACTGAATCAGACTAGTGTAATTTGACTAAAATACCTGTTTGAACTGTGACCCACTATACTTTCCAGCTGTGAGCCATTGTCATGGATGTGCGAAGCCAGAATAAATATATATATATATATATATATATATATATATATATATATATATATATATATATATATATATATATATATATATACACACACACACATACACACACACACACACACATATATGTATATATATATTATATATACACACACACACACACACACACACACACACACACACACACACACACATATATATATATATAAGTCCATGACAGAAGAACTAAATGCCGGATCACCGACGACCACATCTCTGAGACTACATCGCTGACAGCAGACATCCCCGACAAAGGTAAGTTACGTAATTACAGAACGGAACACATTTCCGTTCCCGTAATACACACAAAAAAACACATTAAAATGTTTATAGCAGGGGGGCAAGACCCCCTGCACCCCCACACCCCCTCTTAAATATACCAACTCCAAGATCGTACTACAGTGAAGGAATGGGACTAACTCCCATTCCGCACTACTCACCTTTGCCGGGGATGTCTGCTGTCGGCAATGTGGTTGTCGGTGATCCGGCGTTTCGTCCTTCTGTCATGGACCCATATATAAATATAAATGTGTGTGTATATATATATATATATATACAAAAACGTACCCAGATGAAGGAGCTTAAATGTCATAAAGTCAGTATGAAATTCAAAACACAACTTCCTGTTCAATATAGAACACGCTGGTTAGATAATATGCATTCAAAACCACTCCAATCCAGAAAAACTTGATGATAAATCCTTTCTTTTAACATATATATATATACATACAACTATGTACAGAAAAACGTGACATTATAAAGATATTTTAGTCACCATTAACAGGGTGACCTGGTTGAGCAAGGAAATAACTTTGAAATCTTGTCTCTGAAATAGTGTTTTGGTTATAATTAGTATAGCTTTAAAAAAAATAAATATTAATCTACCTCATTAATAGTAGAGTTGCAATAAGTTATTTCAATACATTTCAACATCTCAAAGTTTAGGAGCTGATGGAGCCATGTATTTTAGTGTAAACTTTCTTAGATGCTTATTGCCATAAAATAAGTAATATAAAATAGCTAAATAAGTTGAATTAAATGTTCATGTATTTCATATGTTTTACATCTTTATATTGGAATATACAAGTTGACTGTACATATATAGCTTCATAAGTGTGTACTAGGCTAATGGCCCTGAAGCCTTTACATGCCTAACCCATAGGATTACCCTGGTTTCGTGCCACCTGACCTTAGTTCCCAGTGCCTCTGTCGAGTAGAGCTGCTGGAGTGATCCCTGGGGTGACTTTTCTATTTTCCCATCAAGATTTCTCTTGAAGAGGGCCAGTGAGGTGCTCTGTTTGACATGTATGGGAAGTGTATTCCATAGCACGGGCAGTCTCTGGGTTATGAACCTGTCCCTCCAGCTTGTTCTGTTGATTGTGTTAATGAGGTTGACGTCTCTGGAGTGTGTGGTGTGGAGGGATTGGGATTTCTTTAGATGTAGCATTTCTAACAGAGCTGGGTCAGACATGGCTTTGTAAGTCGAGCAGAGATCGCCTCTAAGTAGGCGATATGAGACCAAGAATAGTAGAGTTTTTTCAGTTTGTTTATATAGGACAAATGTTTAAGGCCTAGGATCCCCTTTGTGAGGTACTTTTGTGGCCTCTCCAGTTGTTGCAGGTGTCTAGTAAGGTACATGCCAAATGGGGCATTATACTCTATGATTGTCCTAATGAGGGAAGAGTAGAGGGAGACAATGACCTCTTTCTTCCTGGATGCAAAACCATAAGTAATGAGATGTGCCACGTAGAAGGAATTTCTGACCACAGTGGCAATGGTGGTGGTCAAAAAAGAGGTTGCTGTCAACCTTTGTTCCCAGGTCTCTTATAATGCCTTCTGTGTTCAGTGGACTACCATCGATGTGGTAATTCATGGGAACCAGGTTTTTCCCAAAGGGGATGACACATTTTTTGGCATTTAGCTTAAGACCATGGTTCTTAGTGAGGTCTTTCTGTAGGATGTCAACATCACTTGGGGAGTTAATAATGGTGCCAACTTGCAATTGTCTGTGAATTTTGTCAGCCAGAGTCCCTTTGGGTTGGCCTGGACTTCAGAGAAGTAGATAGCAAACAGGAGAGGACCCAGGACCGAACACTGTGGGACTCCACTCGTGACTGGTCGGCAGTCTGACTTAAGTCAGCTATTTTCACACTGTGGATTCTATCTGTGAGCCAGTTTGCAACCCACCTAGTGATTATAGGGGTTGATGCATAGCTTGGTGAGTTTTTCTATGATTCTTGAGTGGGGAATAGTATCACAGGCCTTGGCCTAATCAAGGTAGGCTGTATGAACCACCTTGCCTTCATCCACAGCTCTGGTGACTGACTCAAAGAAGTCAACCAGATTGAGCAGGCATGATCTACCCTTCACAAAACCAAACTGTGTGGGATCCAGAGTTTGGAGATTCCCTGTATCCTTGTTTATTAGGTCCATGATGATGATGGGTTTCATAGCTTTGCATATCACACTCGTCTGGCTAATGGGGTGATAGTTCCCAGGGTCTGTAGTCGCTCCTCCTTTGAGGAGAGGGATGACTGTAGCAGTGCGCCATTCGGTAGGGACAAGGCCTGAGATGAGGCTGTGGGTTGAACAGGGCACATAGGTGAGGTGCCAGATGTTCATCGTGTTCCACTGTTGCAGTCCTAACTAATGGGTTATCCGGCTCCCGGTAGCCCTCGATCAGCCAGACTACCAAAGGTAAGTAAAAATGACATCGGCTGCCGTCTGTTGTAAAGGACGTCAGGGCATCCGATACAAAAGGAGGCAGCTGACGTCACTTCCTCAGTCTTCCTTTCCGCGGAGCCCGAAGCAGAAGCTTTTCATGCACGAGTGCCGGTCGGCAGATTACCTTTGTTGGTTTCCGACTACAGGAGTTGAAGTCTACTACAGCTAAGTACCCCGTTGGGGATCCTCTTTTCCTGCCTTAATGAATGTCAGAAAAGGTTAATAATTGCCTTAATTGTGAAAAGCAGATTCCCCATAGAGATTTTCATTCCTCTTGCATTATCTGTTTAGGCTTTGACCACGACATTCCCAATTGTGATCTGTGTGCCTCCTTTAATCCGCATACTATCCATCGTCAGGCTAAGATTTTGGCTAGGCATTTTGGAGTTTGGCCTACGTTTGTTGGTATGGCGTCAGCTGGTATTCGGGCTTCGGATATTCCGAAGAAGCGTAAGGGCAAGGACCGCTACAGGCCTCTGAAAACTAAGTCCTCGGATGAGGTTAAGTTGGTTGTCAGTCAGGCAGGAGCCAGTTAGACGCTTTCGCAGTCCCTGCAGTCTGCAGATGTAGAACCGAAGGCCTTGCTTGAGTCAGAGTCCCTTAGGCCTTCGGCCTCCATTTTGTCTTCCAACCTGTCGCCAGTCGCCTCTTTTGCTGGAGCCGGAACCGCTAAGCTGACTCCGGGGTCCGAGGCTTCTGTTTTGCACTCTGACAGCAAATTACTTCCTTGGACGCCTGCTGCTCCTTCGGTGGTTTCCAGGCCTCCCGAGTCCTTCAGGCTTGCAGGTAAATCTTCCATTCGTAACCCTGTGAAAAGGCAGGCTCCAGTTCATTCTAGTTACCCTCAATCACAAATGGTTAAAATGGCTAATGATTTGTTGACTCTTATTAGGGGTTCTCAGCGTCATCCTTCTAAAAGGAGTAGGGATATGTCTCCTGAGGTTTTGACCTCTTCAGGATCTGATTCTTCCAGCATTTCTGCTGATGATGAGGAATTTTCTCAGGCTTTTTCTCCCTTTGAGGATTCAGATGCAGAGGAGTCCATCCATTCGGCCTCTCCTCCAGAGGATTTCTCTTTTGGTGACACTTTAAATACCCTCAGGGAACATTTTAAATGGGAAAGCCAGGATTATCCCCAATCTGAGAAACGGATTAGGGAGTTTCTGGATTTACCTCAGCATAAGCCTTTTGCTATTCTATTCCCCCTGTGTTAGAAGTTGTTGATGTTTTTCTGGAAAATTCCTTGTCTCCAAATTCGGTTCCCCCTGCTCCCAGGAAACCTGACAGGTACTACAGAGTCCCTGATTCTCATCTGTTTCTTTTCAGGAACCTATTGGTGGATCCAGAGGTTATTTCTCAGGGCCCTAAAGGAGTTAAGGCCACTGTTACAAGGAATCCTGTTCCTTCAGACAGGGAATCTAGGAACCTAGGTAGGTGGGGCAAGAAAGTTTAGATCTCTGCCAACCTAGCTATTAGGGCTACCAATTGCCTTTTTCATATGCTGAAGTACCAGCAGCACACCTTGGAGGCTATTAAATCTAAGATAGCAAGTGTATCTCTTTTGGCAGAGAGTAAAGACATGCAGGATTTGTTCAATTCAGCCAATCTGGTCAATAAGCATTCTTTGCAATATAGTTTTGACATCCTTGAGGCCTCCAGTAGGGTTGTGGCTACTGGATCTGTTATTAGAAGGCACGCTTGGCTCAGAGAACAGCCTCTTCCAAAACCTGTCAAGGCTAAGCTTTTGGATGTACCTTTGCATAAAGACAATCTTTTTGGCAGCAAAGCTGATGAAGTACTTAAGAAGATGGAGGATAAGGCCAAGTCCATGCAAACTGTTAAGGATTTTCTGCAAGTTCAACCCCCTCGCTTTAGCAAGAATTACCCTTCCAAGAGTTGGACCTTTCCTGATACTAGCAGACAGAACCGTTCCAGGACTAGAGGTTACAAATCCTCTAGGGGGCAGGCAGCTACCCCTCAAAGGTCTAGCCGGTGGCAGACTTCCACTTCTAAGGCAGGAGGCTCCAAGCCTGCATCTCAATCGAAACGCACTCATTGACATTTTACAACTTCTGCCTGTTCATGCTTGCCTGGGGAGTCCTTTAGGGGGAAGGTTGGCCCTTTTTTTTCAGATGTCTCTGCCTCTATCACAGACAACAAATGGGTGCTCAGAACGGTGTCCCTGGGGCACAAGTTTTCTTTCTGCACCTTTCCAGCTCCCAATGGATTCCCAGACATTCCTCCAAGCCAAAGGGCAGAAGTAGAAAAACAAATTTTGTCCTTGTTTCATCTAGGAGCAATAGAATTAGTTCCTGCTCAGCAGGTAAGCCAGGGCTTTTAGTCCAGGCTTTTCCTAGTTCCAAAAAAGAAGACACGTGGTGTTCTATCCTAGATCTTTCCATTCTGAACTCTTTTGTAGTAATTCCAAAGTTCAAAATGCTCACTCTACATCAGTTGCTACCAATGCTAGAAAAGGATTCCTGGCTGGTAACCTTGGATCTCAAAGAGGCTTATCTGCACATCCCTATCAGGGAAAGTTGCAGGCAGTATCTTCATTTCGGAGTGGGCAAGCAACGTTATCAATTCTCTGCGCTGCCCTTTGGCTTATCTACTGCTCCCAGAGTCTTCACAAAGTGCCTGGCCCCAGTCATTGCTTTTTGCAAGCAGAAGAAAATTCAGCTTTACCCATACTTGGACGACTGTCTGATTCAAGGAAATTCTCAGGAACAGCTACTAAAGGATCTGGAATTCGTAAAGACTCTTCTCTCTTCCCTGAGTTACACTCTCAACGAGGAAAAATCAAAAATGGTACCATCCAAGAAGATAACATTCCTGGGAGCAAGTCTGAACACAGCCGTCCAGATGATACATCTCACCCAGGAGAAGCAGACAACTCTTTCAGTTTACTTCAAGGACTTTGCAAGCCTGTCCCAGCTCACTGCAAGGAAATACCTGTAATCTCCGGGATTCATGGCATCTTGTATTCTCATGATTCCATATGCAAGACTGCATATCAGGAATTTGCAATGGTACCTCAAGAACATTTGGTGTCAACACACACACAGGACCTGGATGTGATGATCCCTCTGCTTCCATCTTTGCAAATGGAGTTTCTATGGTGGACAACAGCCTGTCTACAAAACAAAGGCATGCCCTTTCGAACACCTCCTGCCACTCATGTTCTGACTACAGACGCATCGGACTCCGCCTGGGGAGCACACCTGGATGGCAGAATGCCCAGCAGATGCACCTGCACATAAATCTAAGAGAGTTGATTGCAATACAACAGGCCTTACTAGCTTTCAAGCATCTGCTTTCTCCAGGGACCCTGCTTGTCAGAACAGACAACACCACAGTCATGTGGTACATCAACTAGCAGGGAGGGAGTCACTCTTACCCCCTGTGCAGACAAAGCATGAATCTTTGGTCCATGGCAGCATCCCTGGACCCTGCATCTCCTAGCTCAGTTTCTTCCAGGAAGGCTCAATGTTTTGGCAGACCAGTTGAGCAGGCGAACCCTGGATCCTCACGAATGGCAGCTGAACATAGCAGTCTTTTACAGCATCATTCAACGTTTAGGCGCACCTCAGGTGGATCTTTTCTCCTCCCCAGACAACCATCTTCTACCTCTCTTTTGCAACAGACAGCATCACAGCAGAGCCTGGAGAGTGGATGCTCTGTCCTTCCCCTGGACAGTGCTGTCAGTTTACTCCTTCCCTCCTCTTCCTCTTCTACCCAGAGTGTTATTGAAGATCAGGGATGAACGACCAAGGACTATTCTCATAGCTCTGGACTGGCCCAGACAGCATTGGTATCCACTGCTTCGCAGTCTCTCCCAATTTCCTCCTTGGCATCTTCCTCTGAAGCCAGATCTTTTTTCTCAGTAAGAGGGAATCATTCTGCATCCTCATCTTCAGTCCCTCCATTTGGCAGCATGGCTCATTCCTTATCTTCTTCCCATTCCCAGCAGGTGGTTGATGTGCTGAGGGAAGCCAGGAGGCCTAGCACTAAGAAGTCCTACGCTGGTAAATGGGAAAGGTTCTCTCATTGGATGCAGGCTAGAGGGGAATCTTCTTCTCAGCCTACCCTTCCTCTTTTCCTGGAATACCTGGCTGAAATGCTTCAGGGTGGTCTTTCTTTCTTTTTCTTCCATCAAGCTCCCTGCTTCAGCCATTTCTGCTCATTGTTCTTTTGAACAACCCATTTTCTCTCATCCCTTGATGAAAATGTTTCTCAGAGGTGCTTGCAACTTATAATCTCCCAGAAGGGGCACCTACTCCAGCTTGGGATTTTAATTTTGTTCTTGAGAAACTAACTCTTCCTCCTTTTGAGCCTGCTGCTACTGCAGATTTAAAGTTTCTCTCTTGGAAGACTGCCTTCCTCTTGGCTGGCAATAACTTCAGCAAGGAGGGTTTTGGAGCTGCAGGCTTTGATGGCTGTAGAGCCTTTTATTATTTTCCATACAGACAGAGTCTCTCTGAGAACCAATCCTTCCTTTATTCCTAAGGTGGTTTCTAGCTTGACTCTTAATCAGTCCATACACCTTCCTTCCTTCTTTCATAATCCTCAAAATAGAGGTGAAAGAATCCTACATTCTCTTGATGTGCACAGACAGCTCAGGTTTTACCTGGACAGGACTAAAGATCTTCGGAAATCAGCTCAGTTGTTGGTCAGTTTTGCCCCTGGAGCTCAGGGCAAGGCTATTTCTAAGCAAACCATTTCCAATTGGATTGCACATTGCATCATCTTTTGTTATTCTTTTCATGGCAAGGTTCCTCCTCAGGGGGTTAGGACCCACTCAACTAGAGCAGCTTCCACTTCTGCAGCCTTTTTAAGGGGTGTCCCTGCTAAACATATTTTGGAGGCTGCCACATGGTCTTCTGTTCACACTTTCACAAAACATTATAATTTGCCTCTGTTTTCCAGAGCCAGGGCAGGGTTTGCCAGGGCATTATCTCCAACCCTTGATTCTGTTGGTTCCTCCTCCCTTTTCTCTGGGCTTTGGTAATCAACCCATTAGTTAGGACTGCAACAGTGAAACACGATGAACATAGTACAGTTGTGTACACTTAACATAAATGTAGATGTTCAAATATATTTACTGTTGCAGTCCTGGTTTCCCTCCCTCCTTTCCCCTTTTTGGTCCTCTTTTATTCTCTTTTCCTGAGGTACAGGCTGAATTGGATATTATTTGCCAAAACTGCATTTGGTTTAGCCTTATTTATGCGGGCTTTTTGACTGTTAGGGCAAGAAAGACTGAGGAAATGGCGTCGGCTGCCTCCTTTTGTATCGACGCCCTGACGTCCTTTACAACCAATGGCAGCCGATGTCATTTTTACTTACCTTTGGTATTCTGGCCAATCGAGGGCTACTGGGAGCCAGATAACCCATTAGTTAGGACTGCAACATCGAATACACTCGAACATCTACATTTCTGGTTAGTGTACACAACTGTACTTTCACTCTGTAGTTCTTGTAGAACACAGCCAGGGATATTGTCACGTCCTATAGAAGCTGTATTCCTGGCCTTGTACATTGCTGTTTTAACCTGTGCAACAGTAATGCTGGGTGCCTGGCAAATCTACTGGTATGATTTGTCCTTTGGTGGGGGAGAGAGGTGTAAAGTTGGTACTGAATCTGTCGGCCAGTATATTGGCAATATCTGTTGGCTTGGTATAGGAGGTACCATTGTGCAGTAGCTCAGAGCAAATCTGGGTATTGCCGTAGATATTTACATAACTGTAGAAGGCCTTGTGGTTGTCTTTACTATCTGCTGTAATTCTGTTTTCATAGCTAGCTTTAGAGGATTTGATGAGGGATCTCAACTTTTTGTTGAGGCTGATAAGGGAGTTTTTCCAGTCTTAGGACTTTATTCCACATCAGTTTCCTCCTCCTGTTGTAGAGTTTGTTTATGGCAGGGGACCACCAGATTGGCTTCCTTTTTTTGGAGGAGAGCGTCTTGGGTCTACTGGGTATGGTGAGATCCATGCATTTGTGCACGTGTTCGTACAGTGCATTTGTGTATGATTTGGCAGTCATACAACTATTCATTTGCATAGGTGCTGTGAAGTTAGCCACCTCTGTTTTTAGGTGCCCAGAGTTAGCTTTGGAGAAGTTTTTCATCATAGTTACCTTTGCTTGGGGGGGGGGGGGGGGCAGTGGGAGGATGTTCATTTCCAAGGTGATTTGTTTGTGATCTGATCTAACCAGGGAGGAGTTGACTATTGTTGTCGAGCAACAGTTACCCATGTTAGTAATGACCAGGTCAAGGATGTTGCTACCTCTAGTCGGGGTAAGAACGAGCTGGTCCAGGGTATTGGAATTGCTGAATTCCAGAAATGTTGGGCAAGTGTATTGGTACATGAGTAGTTTTCTCAGTTAATGAAGGGGTAGTTGAAGTTGCCCAGTATGCGAGTGTTCAGTTGGACCCTAATATTTGCCAGAGTGCTTAGGAATGTGGAGTGAAAGTCGTGGGACATTGTAGGGGACCTATAGCAGGCTACAACCTGAATTGCTGTCTTACCCAATGTTAGCTGCACATGAAGTATCTCTGATGCATTATGTTGGGCTACCAGTCTGGAGGTGTGCACATCCTTTATGAATATGGAAACACCACCGCCTTTGGAGCTTCGGTCCAAGTTCTGGAGCTAAAAGGTGTGGAATGAGTTATATGCAGCCAGAACTCTGATATAATATGCTACCTCTATAAAAATGGCTACTGGCTTATTAAACTTTTGTTATGTAGCAAAAATTAGTAGCTTAGCAGACATCCCTGTTATCCAGGCTCCTCTCTGCCAGCAGAATTGGGAATTCAGCTATGGGTAGTTCTGATTTTTGGAGCTGTACCTTCTGCCAGTGTGACTTCTTTCAGTTGTTGCGTCTTTTGCCCTTTGTATTTGATGGTCACCATAGAACTGGGCCTGTGGCACTCCCATTCCAGGCTCCTTTTCCTACCTGCTTCATCGGTGTTAGACCTTTTTGGATTGAGAACCCGTAGTGCCAAGTCTTCTGCATGATGTTAAGTTGTCTATCTCGCCTTCATTCTTGCTGGATGGGTTCGGAGCCGACCTCGGCTCCGACTCGGCCACTCTAAAAGCTCGAGAGTTGGTTCCACCGGCTCGAGGCTCCCCTTATATCCCACAATGCTAGGCGAGAGTTACCTCAGATCTCGTTTGCCGCTACAGCTTCGAGGTTGGTTGTTTCTACCGGTTCCTGGTGAGTGTTAATTTTTCTTGTAAAATTACTCTTTAAAACCCTTTTAAGTTAATATTCTTTCTTAGTTAGTGTAGATTAGAAAACTTTATTCCGACCCTAAATTTTTCCGTTTTCTTTCCCAAAGAACCTTTGGTTCTTCCATTAGGCCTTAGGCCTTCCCTTCCCTAGTGGAGTGTTTGTGTTTCTTGTAGTTTATTCTAGTTTAGTGTACTTTAAATACTAGTATTACTACTAAATTTATTGTTTTTCCTGACAGGGTATAACTTGTGTGTTTGGGTGAGTGTTTGTGTACACCTGTCAGTCAGGAAAATGTCTAAAGAAGCAAAGGTCTCGATTCAAGAAGTGTGATGCGTGCTGTCAGAAAATGTCTCTGACAGACGCTCACACTTCTTGTGTCTATTGTCTGGGGCCTTTGCACCTGCAGGACTCCTGTGCTGTGTGCCATGGCTTCAGCCCCAGGGTCCTGCAGGAAAGAAAAAAACAAATTAATTCTTAGAGGCTTACTGAAGCCAGAGGATTCCCTGTCAGTTTCAACAGGGAAGCCCTCTAAGGCATCGAGGTCTTGACTCCGGCTTCTGAGCCGAGACCTCATGTTGCTCAACCTTTGCCTTTATCGGCTCCGGCTGGAGCCGATAAGTCTCAGTCCACAGTTTCTGTGGCTCCCTCGGCTCGGCCAGAGCCGAGGTTATTGAGGTTCCGTGTCGGCTCGACCAGACCTTCGGAGCTGACAACTAGGAAGAGGTCTAGGTCACCATCTCTTGGCTCCGTTCATTCGGCTCCAGGATCTCCCCTGCTGTCTGAAGGGAGCCAAAGGTCTCGTTCCTCTAGGTCATCGAGGCTGTCGATCATGACCTTCAGAGGGTAGTGAGTCGACTACTTAAGTCCGAGGCACTAGCCCAGATGCTTCAGAGCCCGACTCATCAGTCGATGCCTGCCCCGTCCATCAACATTTTCCTCCTTCGACTCTCTTGAGTTCGAGCCGGGTCGTCGGAACCGAGGCTGTGATTACCGGAGCCGAGACAATTGTCTTCGGCTCCGTCGTCGGCTCCGTTTTCTTCTTTGGAAGAATCTCGGCGCGGACTTCCTCGTCGGCTCCGAGGGGTGAGTGGCATCGGACCCTTGTCCGACCCCCTCTCCCTCTCGGGCTTGGCTGGTGAGTTCGGCTCCGACATCGCCTCGAGCCATCACTGTCGGTGCCGAGGGGTTCTTAGCTCCTCGGGCGGGGACCTCTGGCTGTGCCTGACAGGGGTGCATTCGAGGTCATACGGAGTGTGTTAGAGCCTGGCTCTACTCCACAGTCGGCTCCGTCCGCCCCTCCTCTATGCTGCCTCAGGGTAAGTCGACTCACTCCCTCATCCCGGACCGCAGAGAGCCAGCTCCTCAGGAGCCCCTGTGGGATTTCATCCTCTTCGAGGCCTCTCCTGACTTGGCAGAAGAGCCCCTCGGAAGAGGAAGTGCAAGAGGAAACACATTGACTCACCTGAGTCTATCACGTCAGACACAGATTTGGATGATTCTGAGGGTTCCCCGTTCCCCTTCTGAAGAT
The DNA here is from genome assembly GCF_019279795.1 of Protopterus annectens. NCBI lineage: Eukaryota > Metazoa > Chordata > Ceratodontiformes > Protopteridae > Protopterus > Protopterus annectens. The sequence continues at coordinate 851,954,570 of NC_056739.1, read as the reverse complement.
GTCTCATTTGCAGACATTCTGGAGATCCTGAAACAGAGGGAAATTGGCCAGCCCTCAACCCTTCGGAGGACGAATCTGTGTATCTTGAGGCGTTGGCTCTCGTCCTTCCACCTCCTGGGTGTCCCCCTTCGACCCCTCATGCAGGTGGTTGCTAAGAAGGCATGGACGGCTCCTGATTCAGTGGACCCCACTCCCAGGAGACCCTCTAAGTTCATCACAGCTCCATCAGACAAGCAATTTTATCAAAAGGAGTTTCTGTGGATGCTATGGTGGTAGCTGCTGCCACAAAGAAGGAACTGGCTGATCCTTCAGTACCTGTCCATCCACCTAACAAAGGAATCTAGGTCCATGGATAGGTGCGGAAGCGGATGTTCTCCTCAGCGACATTTACCATGCGTTAAGCTGAACTACCTGTGCCATTTCACTTTCGTCTTCAAAGGGACTTGATCAAGGCGAGTGAAATGTTAAAGAGATCCTACAGCTGCGGGTTTCAAGAAAAGATGAACACGCAGCTGGCTACCCTTAATTCCATATCCAACTCCTCCATGCGCCTCCTCTCTTACGCGGCCGATGGAGCGAGCAGAGCAGGGACAGGTGTAGCCTTACGTAGGCACGCCTGGATGCGGCTATGCAATTCGGACCCTTTCAAGGCGTCTTTCACGAACTCCCCTTTTGATGGATCATCTCTCTTTGGTCCTCAAGTGAAAGAAACCCTGACTAGGTGCGAGACTGATGGCAAGACCCTTTCTGCCGTCGGAGTCCGTTTTTCGACTCCTTCTAGGCCTTACCCCAAAGGCCAGAAGGGTGGGAAGATGTGGTTACGTAAACAATCTCAAGGGACTTGCCTGGCGCACAGAGTCGTTTTCCTACCAAAGGCAGAGGTGGGAATAACAATGGTAGAGCGCCGCCCTAGGGGCAGGGGGGTCCGCAGAACCAGGGCACCGGGAAGCCTTTCCTGACAAGCCCTTTCAGCATCCCTGAGGTGTTGCCCGACTGCCCATCTTCGGAGGCAGTCCGGGAAGATTGTCACTGTACCCAGAAGCCTGGCTATCCCTGACTCAAGACAAATGGGTACAGTCCATCATTTCGAGCTATTCTATCCCCTTTCTTCCGTTTTCCAAATCAGTCAAAAAATCCCTTCCAGATGTTCCACCCGCTCAAAGGGATATAGCAGCTTTGGAAATTTCAAAACTGCTTGCAAAAGAGCAATTCAGCCAGTGCCAGCAGACCAACAAGGATCCGGAATCTACTCAAGGTTCTTTTAGTTCCAAAGAAAACAGGGACTGGAGACCGATTTTGGATCTCAGTGTCTTGAACAAATCAGTCAAGAAAACAAGATTTCGGATGGTCACGCTGCAATCCATTCTTCCCCTTTTGGGCAAAGGAAACTGGATGTGCTCGGGAGACCTTCAGGATGCGTACTATCACATAAAATGAACAGGCGGCTCCAGAAGATTCCTCCGCTTCAGGCTGGGAACCAGTCATTTTCAGTTCAGGGCCCTGCCCTTTCAAACACCTCCTGCCACTCATGTTCTGACTACAGACGCATCGGACTCCGCCTGGGGAGCACACCTGGATGGCAGAATGCCCAGCAGATGCACCTGCACATAAATCTAAGAGAGTTGATTGCAATTCAACAGGCCTTACTAGCTTTCAAGCATCTGCTTTCTCCAGGGACCCTGCTTGTCAGAACAGACAACACCACAGTCATGTGGTACATCAAGAAGCAGGGCGGGAGTCACTCTTACCCCCTGTGCAGACAAAGCATGAATCTTTGGTCCATGGCAGCATCCCTGGACCCTGCATCTCCTAGCTCAGTTTCTTCCAGGAAGGCTCAATGTTTTGGCAGACCAGTTGAGCAGGCGAACCCTGGATCCTCACGAATGGCAGCTGAACATAGCAGTCTTTTACAGCATCATTCAACGTTTAGGCGCACCTCAGGTGGATCTTTTCTCCTCCCCAGACAACCATCTTCTACCTCTCTTTTGCAACAGACAGCATCACAGCAGAGCCTGGAGAGTGGATGCTCTGTCCTTCCCCTGGACAGTGCTGTCAGTTTACTCCTTCCCTCCTCTTCCTCTTCTACCCAGAGTGTTATTGAAGATCAGGGATGAACGACCAAGGACTATTCTCATAGCTCTGGACTGGCTCCAGACAGCATTGGTAACCACTGCTTCGCAGTCTCTCCCAATTTCCTCCTTGGCATCTTCCTCTGAAGTCAGATCTTTTTTCTCAGTAAGAGGGAATCATTCTGCATCCTCATCTTCAGTCCCTCCATTTGGCAGCATGGCTCCTTCCTTATCTTCTTCCCATTCCCAGCAGGTGGTTGATGTGCTGAGGGAAGCCAGGAGGCCTAGCACTAAGAAGTCCTACGCTGGTAAATGGGAAAGGTTCTCTCATTGGATGCAGGCTAGAGGGGAATCTTCTTCTCAGCCTACCCTTCCTCTTTTCCTGGAATACCTGGCTGAAATGCTTCAGGGTGGTCTTTATTTCTTTTTCTTCCATCAAGCTCCCTGCTTCAGCCATTTCTGCTCATTGTTCTTTTGAACAACCCATTTTCTCTCATCCCTTGATGAAAATGTTTCTCAGAGGTGCTTGCAACTTATAATCTCCCAGAAGGGGCACCTACTCCAGCTTGGGATTTTAATTTTGTTCTAGAGAAACTAACTCTTCCTCCTTTTGAGCCTGCTGCTACTGCAGAATTAAAGTTTCTCTCTTGGAAGACTGCCTTCCTCTTGGCTGGCAATAACTTCAGCAAGGAGGGTTTTGGAGCTGCAGGCTTTGATGGCTGTAGAGCCTTTTATTATTTTCCATACAGACAGAGTCTCTCTGAGAACCAATCCCTCCTTTATTCCTAAGGTGGTTTCTAGCTTGACATCAGTCCATACATCTTCCTTCCTTCTTTCATAATCCTCAAAATAGAGGTGAAAGAATCCTACATTCTCTTGATGTGCACAGACAGCTCAGGTTTTACCTGGACAGGACTAAAGATCTTCGGAAATCAGCTCAGTTGTTGGTCAGTTTTGCCCTTGGAGCTCAGGGCAAGGCTATTTCTAAGCAAACCATTTCCAATTGGATTGCACATTGCATCATCTTTTGTTATTCCTTTCATGGCAAGGTTCCTCCTCAGGGGGTTAGGACCCACTCAACTAGAGCAGCTTCCACTTCTGCAGCCTTTTTAAGGGGTGTCCCTGCTAAACATATTTTGGAGGCTGCCACATGGTCTTCTGTTCACACTTTCACAAAACATTATAATTTGCCTCTGTTTTCCAGAGCCAGGGCAGGGTTTGCCAGGGCATTATCTCCAACCCTTGATTCTGTTGGTTCCTCCTCCCTTTTCTCTGGGCTTTGGTAATCAACCCATTAGTTAGGACTGCAACAGTGAAACACGATGAACATAGTACAGTTGTGTACACTTAACATAAATGTAGATGTTCAAATATATTTACTGTTGCAGTCCTGGTTTCCCTCCCTCCTTTCCCCTTTTTGGTCCTCCTTTTATTCTCTTTTCCTGAGGTACAGGCTGAATTGGATATTATTTGCCAAAACTGCATTTGATTTAGCCTTATTTATGCGGGCTTCTTGACTGTTAGGGCAAGAAAGACTGAGGAAATGGCGTCGGCTGCTTCCTTTTGTATCGACGCCCTGACGTCCTTTACAACCAACGGCAGCCGATGTCATTTTTACTTACCTTTGGTATTCTGGCCAATCGAGGGCTACTGGGAGACAGATAACCCATTAGTTAGGACTGCAACATCGAATACACTCGAACATCTACATTTCTGGTTAGTGTACACAACTGTACTTTTCACTCTGTAGTTCTTGTAGAACACAGCCAGGGATATTGTCACGTCCTATAGAAGCTGTATTCCTGGCCTTGTACATTGCTGTTTTAACCTGTGCAACAGTAATGCTGGGTGCCTGGCAAATCTACTGGTATGATTTGTCCTTTGGTGGGGGAGAGAGGTGTAAAGTTGGTACTGAATCTGTCGGCCAGTATATTGGCAATATCTGTTGGCTTGGTATAGGAGGTGCCATTGTGCAGTAGCTCAGAGCAAATCTGGGTATTGCCATAGATATTTACATAACTGTAGAAGGCCTTGTGGTTGTCTTTACTATCTGCTGTAATTCTGTTTTCATAGCTAGCTTTAGAGGATTTGATGAGGGATCTCAACTTTTTGTTGAGGCTGATAAGGGAGTTTTTCCAGTCTTAGGACTTTATTCCACATCAGTTTCCTCCTCCTGTTGTAGAGTTTGTTTATGGCAGGGGACCACCAGATTGGCTTCCTTTTTTTGGAGGAGAGCGTCTTGGGTCTACTGGGTATGGTGAGATCCATGCATTTGTGCACGTGTTCGTATGGTGCATTTGTGTATGATTTGGCAGTCATACAACTATTCATTTGCATAGGTGCTGTGAAGTTAGCCACCTCTGTTTTTAGGTGCCCAGAGTTAGCAGTTAGCTTTGGAGAAGTTTTTCATCATAGTTACCTTTGCTTGGGGGAGTGGGAGGGATGTTCATTTCCACGGTGATTTGTTTGTGATCTGATCTAACCAGGGAGGAGTTGACTATTGTTGTAGAGCAACAGTTACCCATGTTAGTAATGACCAGGTCAAGGATGTTGCTACCTCTAGTCGGGGTAAGAACGAGCTGGTCCAGGGTATTGGAATTGCTGAATTCCAGAAATGTTGGGCAAGTGTATTGGTACATGAGTAGTTTTCTCAGTTAATGAAGGGGTAGTTGAAGTTGCCCAGTATGCGAGTGTTCACTTGGACCCTAATATTTGCCAGAGTGCTTAGGAATGTGGAGTGAGAGTTGTGGGACATTGTAGGGGACCTATAGCAGGCTACAACCTGAATTGCTGTCTTACCCAATGTTAGCTGCACCTGAAGTATCTCTGATGCATTATGTTGGGCTACCAGTCTGGAGGTGTGCACATCCTTTATGAATATGGAAACACCACCGCCTTTGGAGCTTCGGTCCAAGTTCTGGAGCTAAAAGGTGTGGAATGAGTTATATGCAGCCAGAACTCTGATATAATATGCTACCTCTATAAAAATGGCTACTGGCTTATTAAACTTTTGTTATGTAGCAAAAATTAGTAGCTTAGCAGACATCCCTGTTATCCAGGCTCCTCTCTGCCAGCAGAATTGGGAATTCAGCTATGGGTAGTTCTGATTTTTGAAGCTGTACCTTCTGCCAGTGTGACTTCTTTCAGTTGTTGCTTCTTTTGCCCTTTGTATTTGATGGTCACCATAGAACTGGGCCTGTGGCACTCCCATTCCAGGCTCCTTTTCCTACCTGCTTCATCGGTGTTAGACCTTTTTGGATTGAGAACCCGTAGTGCCAAGTCTTCTGCATGTTTTTTATGATTATCTGGTGCCTTCTGCTTGGACAGAGTTACTACATGAGCATCAGGCCAACCATAGAACCCATCAAGGGAAGGACCTCAGTGTTGGGCATAAGAGACACCTTTCTTCCATAACAAAATCACATGTTAATAGGACCTTCCTTGAGGGGTCAGGAACATCTTCTGTCCCCTGACAGGTGGCCGTTTGTTTTCAGTGTGGGCACAGTTTTCAAAGTTCTTGTATATTGTGCAGCAATGTGTGTTTGTATATCACTTACTAAACAATGAAGGCACTACATTTTGATTTGCAGGAGACTACTAGATGGTTCCATGGGGTGTGGTGAATTGATTGGTGGAAGGGAGGCGCTTGCTTATGTAGTTGACTCTTGATGTAGAGGTGTGTGTTGTCATGGCTATGTATCTAGCCACAAGCTTGAGAACTTGGAAAATCTCGGTGGTGGAGAAAGTAACTCAACATTAGGATTGATCAGAGAGGGTTCTTTTTGTAGCTTATGTCATACAGTTGTAAACATTTTTCTGGTTTAATTGCTGATTTCCTGCATCTGTCATGCAGCCTTGAAATGTATTTTTACACCAAGTTTCAGTTGGAGTTATGCTGAGTATTTTTTCCTGTGATGAGTTATTGGATAGTCAGACTACAGATTTAATGTATACAGTCTTTATTTATTGTTACATATTTTTGTCCTTCAGGGTGAAAATGGTACTGAAGACTGCATTATGGCCTTGGAGACCCTTTTCAGTGTCTTGTTCTCAATGTGCAGACTTATGGTATGTGTTCTTTTTATAACTAATGTTTTTTTACTATGGTGTTCTTTGTTTAAAACAGTTGTATGTTTATAAGAAATATAATTTAGTAGTTTATTTTTTTCTGAACACCCTTGTGTGATATGGGAGACTGTTCTAAATCAGCTGAGGTGCTTCTCACATTTAAATCCCAGAAAAGCTGAAAGGTGATGGGCCTGACTACAGGCTGTAATTGCAGAATGAAGACTTATGCTTATATGTATAATATTAAGATAACAAATGAATCAAAAATCCAAACCAAGTGTATACAATGAAAACCAAGTCCCAATAGCTAGCTGAGACAAATATTGTAGAAAGAATAGAGTTCTCAAAATTTCTCAAAGGTTAAAAATACAATTTATTTGCACATGAATACATAAGAGCTTTCACGGTTCCAAAAGACCGCTTCATCAGACAGTTACAAAGTATCAGAAAGAGCCTATTTAAACTTTAAAAAATACGTCACGACATTCAATGCTAGTTGTATTTTAAAGTGACATATCCAGTTTCAAATCACTCATATATACGAAACAATATTATCAAGTTTATATAAAAACAGATAGTAGTCCAAACATAGTTACTAGTAAAAATAAATATTAATAATAAAAAACTTAATGAGATCCAATGAAGTTAATAAATTAACTACTATATACAAAATGTGGGGTTGTATTGGCCAATACAGAGCCTATATAAATATAAAGCACATGGACCACTTAGCAATCTGCATAGTTAATGGATGTGAATAGCATTATAATAATCCCTAGTGCCTTAGTCTTCGTGCCTTCAGCACTGGAATCATTTACCTCTGTGTTCTTATGGTACTGGTTTGTCTCTCTATTAGGTGTTTGTGGCATATTGTTGTCTTCATCAAGTTATATTCAATCAGCAGGCTGCATTTGCTGTGACCTCATCTTAGTCTCCAGAGAGCAGTTATCAGCTTTACCTTCACAGCAGGCTTCTTGAGTAGTGGTGTCTCTTTTTTGATGGCTGTCATTGATGGATGCATATACTTCTGTTAACAATCTTGTTACCCAACCCTTATCCTAAACCTAACTCACAAACACACATGGCCTCCAGTCTGGAACCCACATTTGCCACCGACATCATGTACATTCTCTTAAAAGCGCATTTGACTCTCTTGGCCCAGCCTGCAAACAGGTTTATGCCATCAAATGCTGGTAACCCAGTTTGCCTTGGCCCTGAGCATTTGAAGGAGAATTTGGACTTGCCATGGCTCTGATGAGAACCTTGACAGAAGTGAGTTGATCCTTTAGGATTTAATGCATTTGGAAGGTTCAGTTATGGAGGAGTCTTCCTCCTATTCTGTTTCATTTATGTTCATTGTCTCAGGATCAGATGTGTTTTGAGTATTTTATCTCTGCTAAATAGGTAAGGAATATAACAAACATAAGGAAGATGGGGAGAAATCTTGCCCTTCTAAACACTCTTCTGTACTCATCCAGAGAGTCAGTAATTAATGTTGCTACCCATGTTTCTTGTTGTGGGCTTTAGAATTACCAGCTGTTATTGTAGAGAACCAGCATTCCAGTGTCTTCAGAAGGACAGGTATCTCCTCATTGCCAGTCAGAACTTGGATGACACTTTTTTTTCTAGACCATTGTTTGCCAAGTTTGCATTTTTTGTTTTTCATTCCATTTGGTCTCTTACTATTGATTTAGACCGAGATGAGGGTTTTTCTGAATGTGCAGTTTAAAACAGGTCTTGTCACTTTCCTGTCTGGTACTAGGTTAGATAGTGGTACTTTTCTGCCCCTGTTTACTATTCTTGCCTGTCTCATGTCTTGGCACTGATTCTAACAAGACTTCTCAGCATCCTGCAGGTGTCAGAGTAGATTCTGACAGATGCGTAGACCTTGGTAATGTTTTTTGTTGGGAACAGCATCCTGTTATATTGATGTCTGCTGTATCTGTACTCTCTAGGTTGGTGTGTTTGGCACTGATATTGTCAACTCCAGGTAGCCTTTCAACTCCCTGCGATGAGGCCAGATCATCAGCATAAGAACTGGTGTCAGTGCCCTTAGAAACTTTCCAGGTCTCTTATGTCATGGCCTTTGCCCCAAGGTCCTCAGTACTGTGCTTAGTCTGATGGGCTTTTGCCAGTAAAATCTGGAGTTGACCAGTAAAAACAAGCTTTAAGAGAATGATGTGGGTGTTGGCATTTTTGCCAATTGTTGCCATTTTGTACACATAGCCTCAATATTATCAGCCTCACATTTGGCTTTTTTTGTCTTCCACATCAGTGTTTCAGACTGGCAGTATGCCCCCAGCACCTGAAAACTCCATAGTATCCTTTACCTGTTTCCCTTATCCATCTGTTTGTATATAAGGTTCATAGGTAGGTACTAGGTTATTGGCCCTAGGGCCTATATAAGCCTAGCCAAAAGGTACCCTGGCTTTCGCCACCCAAGAAAATTTTCCTGTGCCACTGTCGAGCAAAGCCCGAGAAGTGATCCCCGGGATGAATTTGCTATCTCCCATCCAATTATCAAGATTTTTCTTGAATGCTAATGAGGAGCTTTGTTTGATATAGATAGGTAGTTTGTTCCAGAGTATGGGAAGTCTCTGGAACAGGAATCTATCCCCTCCAGCATGTTCTGTTTATTGTGGTGACAAGATTTAGGTCCCTAGAGCACATAGCACGGAGGGATTGGGATTTCTTTAAGTGGAGCATGTCCAAAAGCTCTGGGTTTGACATAGCTTTGTGTGTTAGGCAGAGATTGCCTCTGAGTAGGCGATATGCGATGGAGTAAGCTGCAGTTTTTTGAGACGGTCTGCGTAGGGCATCTGTTTGAGGCCAGTAATCCTCTTTGTGAAGTATTTCTGTGGCCTTTCCAGTTGTTGTAGATGTCTTGTGAGGTACATACCAAAAGGGGAGTTGTACTCTATAATGGGTCTAATGAGTGATGAGTAGAGGGGAACAATGACCTCTTTTTTCCTGCATGAGCAACCTTTTGTGATGAGGTGTGCCATGTAGAAGGATTTCCTGACTACTGTGGCGATGCGATTATCAAATGAGAGACTACTGTCCACCTGTGTCCCAAGGTCTCTTATCACACTTTCGGTGTTAAGTAGACTACCGCCTATGAGGTAGTTCATGGGTACAGAGTTTTTACCAAAAGGGATGATAATGCACTTTTTGGCATTGAGCTTGAAGCCATGGCTTTGACACCAGGCATCTGTCTCAGTGAGGTCCTTTTGTAGGATGTCAACATCTTTTGGAGTTTTGATTGTGGCTCCTAGTTTGCAGTCATCTGCGAACTTAGTTAGCCAAAGACCTTCTCTGTTAGCCTGTACTTCAGAGAAGTAGATACCAAACAGGAGAGGACCCAGTTTGTGTAGTTTCTCAGTCTTCTTTTTTAACACCTTTATTAAATTATCACATAAGACTTGGTAGAAAATGAAACCATCCGTATTAACTTTGATTTTCATTTGCATACATTGTACATATTTTCTTTCTTTATTACAGCTGTCATTCAGTCCAGCATTACACAAATTGCTCTGTTCCTGCCTTCCATTAAACTTCAGTCCTCTTCAACATAATTCTGCATGTATTGTTCCCACAGTCTCCCCTTTATTTCTATGTAATTTGCTCCTTCCCTTTTCTAAAGAACCCTATTCAAATTATTTAATCTTTTACAATATTCAGTGCTCCAAATACAGTTGGTAGATTTTGATTTCCATTTTCTAGTAATTGCTTTTTTTGGCAGCTAATGTAATTAATCCGGCCTTCATATGTCTAAACAGTTCAGACTCTTTGTCTCCGCTCAAAAAAGAAAATCTTAGTAAAAGTCATTTGATCACCCCCCCACCCCCATTTTTTTTTCTGATACAGCACTCTAGAGAATTTATAAAGTCTGCCAGCTTGTCACACTCTTAAACATGTTCCCATTTAGCTGTTCTTCCTCATCACATCTACATTTGCTTATCTGCTTAAGGAAAAATTCTTCAGCGACTTCTTGCAGTATAGATTCATAGAGTATCACTGGGCTTATAACCCTTGGAGCCTTTCTCAGCGTAGCCAAGTTTACCCAAAAGAATGAGATCCTGTATCCAAATAGGACAGCAAGGGTTAGGCATTTATAAGCTACCTCTGCCCATAAGGGACAAGGGTGCAAGGCCTGCTGTAAATTTCCTATTCCCCGCCTACTGGTTTAGGTTGCACTTAAATTGAGTAATAGACAAACTTGGCTTCAAAATGATGGGAAGCCCGTTCCATAGGAGAGGCAGTCTCTGGAACACATTTGTGTCTCCATCATATTCTGTTGGTCACAAAATTCATGTCCCTGGGCTTTGTATTTCTGGTACTGTTTGACTTACAAATATGCATGATATAAGTGTGGGGTTTGCAGATGCCTTGTAAGTCAAGCATAGATCACCCTTCAGCAGTCTATAGGATACTGTGTAGAGGGAAAGGGCTTTAAGGCACTCTGCATAAAGCAGGCTTGTTCTACTTTCTATTCTTTTGTGAGAAACCTCTGAAGTCGCTGTAGTTGCTGCATATGCTTGGTCAGGTACCTACTGAGGAGAGAGTTGTACTGTATGATTGACCTGATAAGGGTGGAGTACAATGGGATAATGACCTCTTTGGACGTAGCTGCCTTTGCTTTAACATTGTGAAGGGGTATTGTTTATGGGCAGACAGTCTGAGTTGTGTGGAGAAAATTGGGGGCAGGTTTGCTTGTCACATTTTTGAAGGTAAAGGAGAGGAGAGTTCTCCCTCTCACTTCATAGACCTTTCAGAATTCTTTCTTTCTTGTGAATGTGAGAGCGTGGGAATGGACTAGGTCAGCCAACCACTTATTGACAGCCACAAACATCCCTTGAAAAGCCAGTTTGCTTGTGAGCAGAGACTGTTCCTGCTTTCTTACTCTCCAGTTGCTGTCGTAATCCTTGCTCCAACCTATTTGCATCCCTGATTATTGCCAAGTACAGCAACTTTTAATCCCTTAGCCCTCCTCAAGGGAAACATGTCAGGGCTACTGTTAAGTGCTTATGAGACCTCATTACAAATGTTCATGTTTCCCTTGTCTCAAAAATTCATGCAGAAGGGCAGGCTTTGCAGATTCAAAGAAATTCTCTTAGGCTTGTTCTGGCCTTGACAGATGTGGCTCCCTCTTGTCTGCCCTTGGAGAATCCTCTGTAGCTGAGGCCCTTCAGAATGCTGTTGACTCGCCTGGATCTTCACTCTGACTATAGTCACATGGTTACTCCATTTTTGGTAATAACTGCATATGTTGCATATATACTCCAAGAGTAGTTTCTGATATGTTCTTCTACCTAGAGACCAAAAGCAAGAAAGCATACGCAAAAATGGCTGCATTTCTCAATTTTGGCTGCAAACGAGATTAGATCAGTTTCTCTGACTCCTGACAGCTCTTAGATTTCTTTTCTAAGATACTGGACATAGGGCACAGCTGTTTCTCTCTTAAATTTCACTTCCAGCTGTTTCTGATTTTCACTGAGGACTTCACAGTTATTGTATTGCTTCTTAAAGGCTTGCAAATGTTTTCTTACAGATATGTTTAAGGTCTTCATTACAGGAATCTGCCCCTCTTAAAATGTATACTTCATACTATAAAAGATGACTACTGTTTTTTTAAGCCTACCTATTAAGCTGATCTGAAATACTTGTATTGGAAAACTTTTTCTTGCAGACATTAGTTTGGCTAGACTGTTTTAGACATGCAGGCTTGTGTGTTAAAGCCCTCTTTATTGATTTTTCATAAAGATGGTTTGCCCTTTTTAATTATACCCTTTCTTGACTCATGCAGCCATAAAATAAAATTTATTTAAATTATCCGTTGTTCTTTCCCTATTATTCAAGTAGCTCAAGAAGTGAGAGATTGGAATTTTGGATTTAGATCCTTAAGAAGAATAATAGTAAACATGCAGAGTGTTATGTTCATAAAGTAGCAGAAAGTATTTTAAGAACGAAGCCAACATGGGAATGAAGAAAGGAAATTCTGCCAATATTGATTGCAGTTAGAGGTACAGAGAATAGGTAAGAGGGGGCTGAAACTTACTGGGGAAAACTGGCTAAAGAAACAAGGTACTTGGGAGCAAATAATTAGAGAGGGAAAGATAATGGAATGGGAAGAGGCCAATAACACGTTTGGACTGCATGCTAAAAACTGCCTTCCCTATCCAGGCTTGATATCAGAGTATAGTCAAAGAGATATGGGAATAGGGGTATCCAAGTGAAAGACCAGCACTGGTAGATTTTTTATTTGAATCTAGAACAGAAGCTGGTGACAGAAAGAATTAGTAGGGCATATGAAATATTGCATGATAACTATGGAAAACAGTCAGAGGAGGTTAGAAAGGATTTTAAAGAGAGATTGGATGAGCAATTCACAAAGAAACAGTGGGAGAATATACGTATGGCTTCCTAATATGCAACAAAGTGTAGAAGGTTTAGGATTTTTGCTTTTAAGTGTTTGCATGGGTATTTTTATACCCCAAGCAGACTACTGAGAGGTTTTCCCCATTAGATTACAAATGTTGCAAGTGTGATGGGCAGACTATAAACATTCCCTGCAGAATACGATCAGAAATAGAGGGAGCTGTGATACAGAATCGGAATTGCCTAGACATAGTAAGGCCTTGCTGAGTTTTAATTCTGATGTCTGCCAGAAAAGCAGATGTTATGTAGTCCAATTTCGCCTACATTCTTACTCGCTTGTTCGGAGCCAAATATCGGCTCCGACTCGGCCAACTTTTATTTATTAGCTCGAAGTCTCCCATTGGCTGGGCCAAGCAGGTATCCCATGCTGCACTGCTCCATAACCCCAGATCTCGTTTGCCACTCGTGTAGCTAGGATGTGGTCTCGCTTGGCTGTGGCTAAGTACCTTTTTTTTTTTCAATTTCTCCTGAGAAATTTGCTAGTTGTTCAACCACAAAAGCTGTTTTAATAGCTATTCTTCTTGTTGCTTGTTTGCAGTGTTTTTTGTTTGTGTAGTTGGTATCCCTAACTGTTCCGGTGGGCTAGGCCCATTTTACTTGGAGGACCTAGTCTTCCTTTCTGTGTAGTGTTCCGTTTCCTTTTTGTGGCTAGTGTGTTGAGTCAGTAAAGAACCGTTTTACTTGGAGGTTCTTTGGTTGCCTTTGTGTAGTTTGATCAGTAGTTTTCCCGCCTTTGCTGTTTTTTCCGGCTAGGTTGTTTTCGGTGGTCTGCTTGTGCAAGATGTCTAAGGATCAGAAGGAACATAAACCTTCCGGTTTTAAAAAATGTTCCAAGTGTAGTTAGAAAATGTCCATTACGGATGGGCATTCCATATGTGTTTATTGCCTAGGAGCAATTCATTTGCAAGAGTCTTGTAGCTTCTGTCACGCCTTCAGTCCGAGAGTGCTCCAGGAGAGGAAAAATAAACTAATATTGAAGGGACTCCTAAAACCTTTGTTTGAGGAGTCTTTAGACTCTACTTCTAGTTCTCAGTCCAAGTCTAAAGCTTCGAAAGCAAAGAGATCTCCGGCTCCGTCTGTCTCCTTGGAGCCCCCGGAGAAAATCTCTAAACTTGACTCTACCTCCTCGGCTCCTCTGTCCTCGGGGCTGCAGGAGGTATCTGTAGTACTGGAATCGGCGTTGGCTCCTATTTTACTGGAACCCATTTGGAGCCGGTCGCCCAGTGTTATGCATGGTTCTCCTGAGAGGAGATCCCAGTCTCCCTCCCTGTCCTCCAAATCCTCCAGGCTTTCTGATTTGGATGTCGATAGGGTGGTACAGAGGCTCCTGCAGTCGTCGGTGTTGGCAAAATTATTCTCGGCTCCGACCCAGTCGACTCCGGAGCCCGTCCCGATGCTTGTGTCGATGGTTCCTCCTCCGAGCACTTCCTTGTCTTCGGTGCCGGAGTGCTCCGCTCCGAGTGATGTTCCTGCGCCGGCTCCGATACCCCTCAAGGGTTTATCGGTGCTGACATCGGCTCCGACCCTGTCGGCTCTGTCCACAGGTTTCAGCACTCTGGTTTCCTCAGTTGGGCCAGAGGGGCATACTTCGGGACACCCGTCGGTTCCGAGCCTCCCTCTCGGCGCATCGGCTCGGCGGACCCCGACCCCAGTCATGGCCTTGGAGGCCAGTCGGTCCTCTGATTCGGGGGGAACTGCCTTCGAGGCCATGCGGAGTGCATTGGCCAGATTGTCAGTTACATCACCCAGATCTGTCATTCCGTCCCCTTCCACCCCGGCTAGAGCCTCAGACGTCCCCCTATCCGTAGATAGTAAAGCCCAAAGGTCTGGGGATACCCCCATGAGCGGTTCCCAACTTTCTGAGGGCCCCTCCGAGTCTGTGCCTGAGGAGCCCCCTAGAAAGAAGTCGTGCAAGAGGAAGCACATAGACTCCCAGGATGAGTCTCTCACTTCTGATACTGATCTCGAGGAGTCGGAGGGGTCCCCCAAGTCATCCTCTGATGACGTCTCTTTCTCCGACATCGAGACAGGCGACTGGCCGTCCAAAACCCCCTCTGAGGAGGAGTCTGTATTCCTCAAGGCCTTTGGTGCTCAACCATCCACCTTCTGGGTGTCTCCACCCTACGACGAGCTCTTGGATTTAATTTGTCGAAGGGTGTGGGAGAATCCTGATTCGGTGGAACCTGTACCCAGAAGGCCCAATAAGTTTCTTTCTGCCCCCCCCCCCAGGGAAAGAGTTTCTGTCCAAAGGGGTTTCTGTAGATGCCATGGTGGTGGCGGCGGCCACACAGCAGGAAGTAGCAGAGTCTTCTTTCTCCATCCATCCTCCTAACAAGGAGTCTAGGAGCATGGACCAGTACGGGAAGCGTACCCTCTCGTCAGCGACCTTCACCCTACGGTCACTGAACTACCTCTGTCATTTTACTCTGCTCCAGAGAGATCTCCTCAAGGAGTTAGGAGATACTCTAGCGGGTAACGTACCTGATGGGTTAGCGCACATGGTTAATGCCCAGGTGTCTACCCTCAATTCTATTGTCAACTCGTCCATGAGGCTCATATCGTATGCAGCTGAGGGGGCGAGTAGGGCAGCCAGTTCGGGAGTAGCCCTCAGGAGGCAAGCCTGGACGCACCTGTGTCATTTCGCAGAGGCCTTCAAGTCTTTCTTCACTGACGCTCCTTTGATGGGTCCTCGCTCTTTGGGACCAATGTGAGACACCCTCACCAGATGCGAGTAAGAGGGAAAGACCCTGTCTGCTGTAGGGGTCCGTTTTTCCCTCCCCTCGAGGCCTTACCCAAAGACTCAGAGGGGAGGGAAGATGTGGTTCAAGAAACTGCAGAAGTTTTTCCCGGCCGCACAAGGTGAGTCCCCCTCCAGAGGCAGAGGAGGGGGAGGTTATTCTGGAAAACGCCGCCCTAGAGGCAGAGGAGGCCCCCGCAACTCGGGAGACCGTGATTCCTTTTGCGGTTCTTCCTACCATCGTTCCTGATGTGTTGCCGACCGTGCTATTCCAGAGCTAGTCGGGGGGCCACATATCGTTGTACCCGGAAGCCTGGGAAAGCATCACCCAGGATCGATGGGTATTGCGAATAGTTTCCAGAGGTTATGCCATCCCTTT
The DNA here is from genome assembly GCF_019279795.1 of Protopterus annectens. NCBI lineage: Eukaryota > Metazoa > Chordata > Ceratodontiformes > Protopteridae > Protopterus > Protopterus annectens. Next base: position 851,938,879 of record NC_056739.1, on the reverse strand, counting down.
TTCATCAGACCCCCCTCCAGTCAGGAAAATCCCGGACGTTCCACCCAGTCACGCAGCATTAGAGGTTTCAAAGCTGCTAAAGAAGGGAATCATCCAACCTGTCCCCTCAGACCAAATGGGATTAGGGACTTACTCAAGACTCTCTTTGGTGCCGAAAAAGAACAAGGGACCCGAGACCCATTCTAGATCTCAGCAGATTAAACCACTACATACATGTTCCGAATGGTCACCCTTCAGTCCATTTTTCCATTGCTGGAAAAAAAAAGTATGGATATGCTCCATCGACCTCAAGGATGCTTACTATCATATCAAAATGGACAGGGCATCCAGGAGTCACCTACGCTTCCGGCTAGGAGCCAGTCATTTTCAGTTTTGTGCCCTGCCCTTTGGTCTCACCACAGCCCCCAGGGTGTTCACCAAGTATTTGGCGGTGGTGACAGCTCACCTGAGACGTCAAAGATTCCAAGTGTTTCCGTACCTGGACGACTGGCTCCTCACCGCCCCACCAGGCATCTACTCATCCGAGCCAGGGGCGCTACCATTACCCTCTGTCAACGACTAGGAATAACATTGAACTGGGAAAAATCTGCCTTGCTGCCCTCACAGCGTGTCATGTTTATAGGCGCAGAGCTAGACCTCGTTCAAATGCGGGCCTTCTTGCCGCACGACAGGATCAGAGTATTACAGAGTCAGGTTCACGCTTTATTACCCCTCAGGAAAGTACAAGTGAGATAGGTTTTTCAGCTTCTTGGGCACCATGGCAGCTACCATTATGTTAGTGCCTCTAGCGAGATTACACATGAGGCTTCTTCAATGGCTTCTCTTTGCCCAGTGGTCTCTCCAAAAACTCCCCCTTTCCCACCAGATCCTACTCATGGACCGATGCAAACAGGATCTCAGTTGGTGGATGTGCTCCACCAATCTGGACGAGGGGAAACCGTTTGTTCCTCCATCACCTGTCGCAACGGTGACCATGGACGCCTCCCAGATGGGAGCGGGGCATTATCTTTGGCAGGATGGTCCAAGGCACGTGGCAAGATCACGAGGTACATTTGCACATCAATGTCTTGGAGATGAGAGCAGTGTTACTGGCGTTGCGGGCACTTCAGAGCTCTCTTCCTCTGGGGACGATTGCAATACACTCGGACAACATGTCCGTTGTGTGGTATCTAAAACAAACAAGGAGGAACCAGATCTTACCCCCTGTGCAGAGAGGCCATGCGAGTGTGGCAGTGGGCAGTGTCTTCTCAATGGTTTCTAGTGGCAACGCACATTCCGGGGAAGGCCAGTGCGATAGCAGACAGGCTGAGCAGAGCTATTCTGATGCCTTACGACTGGTCCTTGAACTGTCTGGTTGCGGAACAGATTTTCAGCAGGTGGGGTCAGCCTTGGTGCAATCTTTTTGCCAATCCCCTCAATGCCAAATGCAGCAACTACTTCACCCTGATCCCCCCACAGGGGGAGTCACCCAGGGACGCTCTAGTCCACGATTGGCCCTCAGGTCTGCTCTATGCTTTTCCTCCGTTTCCTCTGTTACCAAGAGTGATTCAGAAAGCCATATCCTTGGAAGCAAGATGATTCTAATTGCCCCACACTGGCCTCGCCATGTCTGGTTCTCCTTTCTCCATCCATTCGCTGTGGACAGTCCTTTGATTCTGGACCCAGTACCAGACCTACTGACACACATGTCGGGACAGTTCCATCCCTCCTTGCGGACCCTCAGGTTGACAGCCTGTCTACTCCACGTCCGTCGTTAGTCAGACTTCATCGTTTTTCACCTGAGGTGGTGCACATTTTATCCTCTTCTCATAAGTCTTCGACTATGAAGATTTATTCCAGCAAATGGAAGAGATTCTCTATTTGGGCTCATGCCCAAGGAATTGACCCTTACACAGCCCCAATTGCTGCTGTTTTGGATTTCTTGTCCATGCTCTTTCAGCAGGGCTCTGCGCCCGCTACCATTAAAGTCCAGCTGGCGGCTATTTCAAACTTTCATACCTACCATGAACCTTCCCTTATGGCCCATAAACTCTCTAAGGCCTTTCTAAGGAGCACTTTATTACTCCGGCCTCCTGTGTCAGAACCTATCATGCCCTGGGATCTAAACTTTGTTTTGCAAGCCCTTACTTCCCCACCTTTCGAGCCAGCTGCCACCTGTGAGTTAAAGTTTTTGTCCTGGAAGACAGCTTTCCTAATAGCCATCACATCAGCCAGATGGGTGTCAGAGATTCAATCTCTCTCCATCAAACCCCCATATTTAATTTTTCATAAGGACAGAGTTTCTTAGACCTAATCCGTCCTTTCTTCCCAAAGTAACATCTACTGTTAACCTCAATCAGTCTATTGAGCTGCCAGTGTTCTTCCCTCAATTCTTGAACAAGGCAGAGTTTAGATTTCATCAACTGGATGTGCACAGACAATTACGATTCTATCTACACAGGACCAAACACCTACGAAAATCTGACCAATTGTTTGTTTTCTTTTCAGAAAATAGAGCGGGTTCCCCTTTTTCCAAGGTTACCATTTCCAGATGGATCTCGCATTGTATTTCCCTTATTTATTCTTCAGTGGGAAAAAAATCTACCGTTTCCCGTCAAGGCTCACTCTACTAGGGCTGTTTCTGTGTCTATGGCATACCATGCCAGACTATCTTTGGATGATATTTGTGCTGCAGCCACGTGGGCTTCCACGCACACCTTTATTACTCATTACACACTGGGCGTGGCTTCTAGGGGCTGGGCTTCCTTTGGTTCCACAGTCCTCAGGGGTATCTTCCTTTGCGCCTCCCAGGATAGAGGTGCTGGGGACGCTGTCCCACGAGTAAGAATGTAGGTGAGATTGGACTACATAACATCAAGAAGTTATGTACTCACCATAACGTTCGATGTATGTAGTCCATCTCGCCTCACATTCTTATGTACCCTCCCACCTGCCCCCTTCCTGGAGGATCTGGAGGTTGGGATTGGTGCTAGAGTACCCTTCAATGATAGTTTGGTTTTCTTATTCCTCTTGATAGTGTTCTACCTTATTGGATTGTTATGCATGAGGTGTGATTGTTAGATTCGCAGCAAACTAGATCTGGGGTTATGGAGCAGTGCAGCATGGGATACCTGCTTGGCCCAGCCAGTGGGAGACTTCGAGCTAGTAAATAAAAGTTGGCCGAGTCGGAGCCGATATTCGGCTCCGACCCCGCAAGTAAGAATGTGGGGCGAGATGGACTACATACATCGAACGTTATGGTGAGTACATAACTTCTTGTTATAAGAAAATGGAAATCAAAATCTGAATCAGCCATACTAGAAGTAGAGAATAGAGTAACACAGATAAAAGAACTGGAAGTGGGATCTTTAAAAAAGAGTAGGAGCAAATTGCAAGAATTGTGGGAACAATGCATGCAGAATAATGTTATGAAGGAGGAATGTATTTACAGTTTAGAACATTATCAGTAAGGGGCGAAGTTAAATCCTTGTAAGGTTTAATTATTAATCTGCCTGAGTCCTGCTGGCCATAGTTCTGCTTGTTTTAGAGTAGGTAGACATTGATTGTTTAGTTATGTTATGCTGAATCCATAACTTTTGTTTCATTGCACCTGGGTTTTGTCTGAAATTGGTCCTCCTTGGAGTAGAATATTACTTCTGTTTCCAAGCATAAAATAAAATAAACCTACCATAATTCCAGATTTTCAAGGGCATCATTGAGCAGGTCGCCATATTTGCTATTCTTCCAACTGGTATAGAGCGCTGTAATGATACTTTGCCTTCCTTGGTTCCATGTTTCTTTCTCACTTGGTCTGCAGTAAGGAACAGAGAGATGATAATGAAGTCCCCATTGTGCCTTCACTGACCCCAAAAAGGCAGGTCTAAAGGATATAGCCCATGTTCTGAAGATTACTGAAATCTGTATTGTTAAAGATTTAAAAAAATGCTTATTAGCTGTTCATTGTCAAGATGACTGTGCTTCTTAAGAGCTATAAAGTTATGCTGCAATTGTCATAAGTCCTTATCAGGCATTTGCTGCCTCCTACTTCCTTTGGATCTTTGTGATAATGTTGGCTACTTTGTATTTTCTAATTCTGGGAGAAACATCTGACTTGCTGAGTTCCTTATGGTGTATTGTTTGGGAAAGAACTTTGTGAGCGTTGGTGGTAACTCTCTACCAACATAGAGGACAGGAGAGCAGGCCCACCACTCAATTCTGAGACAATTTTCTATGATCTCTAGAAGATAGTACTTCATCAAGGTGATGTGACCAACTGAGATACCCTCAGAGGTCTGAAGTTATGCCAAGTGCTATGCAGCTGACCTTTCTTTTCACAACTTTATAAAAAAATAGCATGCTATTTCTTACTCTAACCTAACTTAATGGATCTCATTTCTTTTCTTTCAATGAACAAGCAAGCTTCACTGATAACTAATGTTCATCGTGCATACAGCTGCAGTCATAACAGATGGGTTTTCCTGCCGTCAGGCGGGTCCTCGGTCGGCCGAATTCCAAAGTCTAGGTCCGGCGTCGGTTGTCGTCGCTTCTTCCCTGACGTCAGTGCGACAGGGGTATAAAAGAACCAGCCGACGCCATTTTCTTCAGTCTTTCTTGCCGCGCGGTGCCCAAAGCAGAAGCAGTTCGCAAGTGCCGGTCGGCCAGCTCCTGAGATTACGAATATTTTGCAACCGAAGTCTTCTTGAAAGCTAAGTACCCGTTGAAACTTTTCTTGCCTCAGACCGATGTCAGACAAAGTTAATAATTGTATTTCATGTGGGAAGCAAATACCGCATAAGGATTTTCATTCCGTCTGCATTCCTTGTTTAGGCCCAGACCACGATGTCTTAGCCTGTCGTTTTTGTGCTACATTCAACAGATGCACCATTAAGCATCGGGCGGAGTTCGCCCAACACTATTTTGGCAAAAAATTTAATTACATTATGTCGTCGGATACTCCGACTCCAGTTTTGAGTAAAAGACGCAAAGATAAGGACCAACATACGAGGTCCGTGGCTTCTACCGACACCACGCCAAAGCCGACTACAGGTGGTCCGGTTCTCAGTGAGGCGCCTACGCAGCCCCTGACTACCGACGACACTTCATTGGCGGTGTCTACTGTACCCGAGGTCGCAGGCTCTTCGGCCCACACCCCGACTACCGATACCGAAGCCACTCTTGGCGGTGAAACTCAGAGTTTAGACAGGTCTGCCACCTCTCAAGTTGTCTTCAGGCCTTCCTCTTCTTTTTCCATCAAGGCTTTCACTAATTCTGAAGCAGCCATGCATACTAAGAGACAAGCTCCACAGGGCCCTTCTCAAGGCCCCATGCCTAAAAAGCAGATGCTCAAAATGGCTGAGGATTTGATTACTCTTATCGGGGGTTCTCAACCCTCCCGGACAAAGGCCCAGAGTGGAGGAAGAATCCCCCTCCTCTGACCAGGCCTCCATTATTTCAGAGCATTCTGATGACCAGGAACATTCATACCCCCCTTTTGAAGATTCTGATGCAGAGGAGTCCATTCCCTCTGTCTCCCCTGAGGATTACTCTTTTGGGGAAACCTTGTATACCTTGAGGGAACACTTCCACTGGGAAGGCCAAGAGTACTCAGACTCCAAGAAAAGGCTTAGGGATTTTCTCTTGCTCCCTCAGCACAGGTCTCTGGCTATACCTCCTGTCTTAGACATTCTAGATGATGTGTATTCGGAGGCCTGCCTTAACCCAGACTCTTTACCTCCAGCCCCAGTCAAGCCTGACAGGTATTACCGGGTTCCTGACTCACACCAATTCCTATACAAAAGCCATGCGGCTGACCCAGAAACTATCTCACAGGGCCCCAAGGGAATTAAGGCCTCCACTGCTAAAAATCCATTACCTTCAGAGAGAGATTCCAGAGCTTTAGAAAGGTGGGGGAAAAAGGTATACACCTCGGCCACCTTAACCACGAGGGCATTAAACTGCCAGTTCCATATGTTAAAGTGCCAACAGTTTCTGTTATCACAGTTGAAAAACAAAATGTTACAACCTGAACAACCAGACTTGAAGGAGTTGCAGGATTTGATGCATAGTGCAGAACAAGTGGGTAAACATACCTTGCAATGTGGTTTTGATGCTTTAGAGGCCTCCTGTAGAGCTGCTGTTACAGGATCAGTCATACGTAGACATGCCTGGCTCAAAGAGCAAACCTTACCAGATCATGTCAAAGCTAAATTACTAGATGCCCCTCTGCAAAAAGATGTATTATTTCTTGTTAAAGCTGAGGAGGTATTAAAGAAAATGGAGGAAAAGGCTAAATCAATGCAAACAGTGAAAGATTTCCTACAGGTACAACCTCCACGTTTCAGTAGAAATTGACCTTCCAAAAATTGGTCCTTTCCAGCCATGGACAGACCCCAAAGAGGTAGATACAGGCACCCGAGGGGCAGAGGGCAACCTCAAGGATCGTTTAGAGGCAGACAATGGCAAGCTCCTACACAAAGAGGTGGTGAGGATAGTTCACAGCCATTCAGAAAGCAGACCCAATGACTTTCCCCTTTGCATGCCAAGCAAGGCTCAAATGGCAGCACCTTTAGGCGGAAAACTGGCATTATTTTCGAAAAATTGGCATATTGTCACAAAAGACAAATGGATCCTGGACATTATAAACCGAGGCTACAGATTCCATTTTCACACCCTTCCAAAAATGAGAGGCAAGCCAAACCTGCCACACAATCAAAGGGCAGAGGCACAAAAACAAATTTCAGATCTCATGGACATGAAAGCTATTCAAGAGGTACCTACACAAGAACAAGGTCAAGGTTTTTACTCCAGACTATTCCTGGTGCCAAGGAAGGGAAAAGATTGGAGACCTATTTTGGACCTATCCATCCTAAACACATTTTTACTCCTGCCAAAATTCAAGATGCTCACATTACAGCAGCTTCTTCCCATGCTGGGCAAGGAGTCTTGGCTGGTAACATTGGACCTCAAGGAGGCATACCTGCATGTCCCAATCAGACAAGATTGCAGAAGATACCTCAGATTTCTTGCAGGTTCAACCCATTATCAATTCTCTGCATTGCCCTTTGGCTTCTCTACTGCGCCCAGAGTATTCACGAAATGCCTGGCATCAGTAATTGCCTACTGCAGACTTCAAGGGATACAAATATACCCATATTTGGACGACTGCCTGATCCAAGTGGACAGCAAGTGCATACTTCTGAAACATCTGGCTTTTGTAATAATGTTGTTGAATTCTCTGGGATACACAGTCAACAAAAAGAAATCAAGGCTAATACCCTCTCAAACAATAATTTTCCTGGGTGCCAACTTGGACACAAACACCCAGATGGCCTACCTCACGCCAGAGAAACAGGGGCAACTAACTCAATACTTCAGAAAACTAGCAAATTTCACCAGGCTGACTGCAAGGAAAATCCTGCAGGCTCTGGGATTCATGGCATCTTGCATCCTACTAATCCCATGTGCAAAGCTGCATATGAGGAAACTTCAATGGTACCTGAAAAACCTATGGTCTCAACACAGCCACAGTTTGGAAACATAATACCACTAATTCCATGTCTTCAAAAGGAATTTCTGTGGTGGGCTTCAAGCATGCCAAAGAAACACAGGTCTCCCATTCTGCAAGCCTCAAGCAAATCAAGTCATCACAACAGACGCCTCGGACTACGCCTGGTGGGTGCACATGACAGATCGGTGCATTCAGGGCAAATGGTCCCAAAAAGAAAAGCACCTACACATCAATCAAAAGGAAATGCTAGCAGTAATAAATGCTATTATAGCTTTCAAAGACCTTCTGCATCCAGGTCAACTATTGATAAGGACAGACAACACCACAGTAATGTGGTACATAAACAAGCAGGGAGGAACCCATTCATACCCCCTATGCAGGCTGGCCATGTCTCTTTGGAACATGGCTCTGGAATTACAAATCGAATTTCAAGCACAGTACTTGCCAGGCAAGGAAAACACGCTGGCTGACAACCTAAGCAGAAATATGACAGATCCACACGAATGGAAGTTGCATCCTCAAGTTTTTACAGAGATAATTCAAGCATGGGGAAGGCCAGACCTAGATCTCTTTGCCTCCCACAAAAATCACCAATTGGCAAAATTCTGCTCAAGGACTTTTCATCCACAGGCTTGGAGAGTGGACGCACTCTCTTTCAGTTGGACAACAATGACAGTTTATGCCTTTCCACCTCTTCCTCTGCTGCCCAAAGTTCTATTAAAAACCAGAGCAGACAGACCAAAGATGATTCTCATTGCTCCAGACTGGCCAAGACAACACTGGTACCCACTCCTGAGGAGCCTGACGCATTCCCCACCATGGACCCTACCTCTAATGCCTCTTCTACTGACTCAGCACAGCTTCAAAACTCTTCACAGTCAGCTGAAAACACTCAATCTGGCCGCATGGAAAATTCCTTAACTTCACAACAGATCCTACTCTCCAAGGAGGTGCAGGATGTCATTTTGGAGGCCAGAAGGCCTTCTACTAGAAAAGCGTACTCCGCAAAATGGAAACGGTTTTGTGCCTGGAATGAGAAAAAGGGCCAGAATCCTGGAATACTGAATTTACCTCAAATATTACAGTATCTAGCTGAGATACTAAGCAGTGGACTTTCATTCTCCTCCATCAAAATTCATGCCTCAGCCATTTCTGCAGAATACAACAATGATCCTCCTTTATTCTCTCACCCCCTCTTAAGACAGTTCTTCAGAGGGGCTAAGAATATAAAACCCTCAAGGAAACAACCAGTACCTGCTTTGGGACCTCAATTTCATTCTAGAAAAACTGACCTTGCCTCCTTTTGAGCCAGCTGCCTCAACAGAATTGCAATATTTGTCCTGGAAAACAGCTTTCCTTCTGGCTATCACCTCAGCTCGCAGGGTATCGGAACTACAAGCCCTCATGGCTGTGCAGCCTTTCATCATTTTCCATCAGGACAGAGTTTCCTTACGAACCAATCCATCCTTTATGCCAAAGGTGGTATCCAGGGTAGCTTTGAATCAGGCTATCCACTTACCTACCTTTTACCCTAATCCTCAAAACAAAGGGGAGAGACTACTTCATTCCTTGGACATCCACAGACAGCTGCGTTATTATTTGGACAGAACAAAGCCTTTCAGAAAATCAGAGCAACTCTTTTTGTCCTATGCTACAGGAGCTCAAGGGAAGCCAATTTCCAAACAGACAATCTCGAAATGGATAGCCCACTGCATACGCTTTTGTTACTCTTTTCATGGTAAAACTGTACCTGTAGGCATCAGATCTCACTCCACAAGGGCCACAGCTACCTCTGCAGCTTTCCTCAGAGGGGTTTCTACCAAAGATATTTTGGAAGCAGCCACTTGGAGTTCTGTGCATGCCTTCCCCAAGCACTATCACCTACCATTATACTCCAAAACTAGAGCAGGCTTTGCCACTTCAGTCTTGCATGGCATCCTGGCTCCTCCTAGTTGCACCTAGTGCCTACCACCCCTTTTTTAGCTTTGGGATTCTACCCATCTGTTATGACTGCAGCTGTATGCACGATGAACATAGTACAGTTTTGTACCTACCATAAATGTAGATGTTCGAGTGCTAATACAGCTGCAGTCCAGGTTTCGCTCCCTCCTTCCCCTCTTGGGACAGGCCTATTGGCTAACACCTACTCATACAACCTGATTGGGGTATTCATTTATGGTGTATTTGCTTGCAACTACTGTTTTTTGATTATATTGCATTGCATTATTACATAAATTTATGTATTGCCTTCCTTCTGGGGGCACCTGACATCTGGGGCAAGAAAAACTGAAGAAAATGGCGTTGGCTGGTTCTTTTATACCCCTGTCGCACTGACGTCAGGGAAGAAGCGACGACGACCGACGCCAGACCTAGACTTTGGAATTTGGCCAGCCGAGGACCCGCCTGACGGCAGGAAAACCCATCTGTTATGACTGCAGCTGTATTAGCACTCGAACATCTACATTTATGGTAGGTACAAAACTGTACTTTCTGGATAACCAGCTCTTTTTATTAATGTTTGTTTCACATTTGTTAAATACTTCAACGTCATTATATAGGCTGTCTTTATTACCAGTTTATTCAGATTTGTGACTGAACTTCCGCCATCCTTCCATTTACTTGTAGATGGAACCTCATCATCCCACACGACACCATTTGTCTTTCATCATTTACTCTCTGCATTGACACTATACACACAACCATAAAATTTATTTTAGATATTTAATTATGCTTCACGTAGCTGGATGTGCTACCTTAAAACTGTTTTTGTAACTTATAGACTTCAGCTTTGCTGAAGATTGTGGAGCAGCATCCTTTAAAGGCATGATATTGTCCATCATTTAGGAAACTATCTCCATCCAACCACATGCCTTGGTTCCACACTTTCCACCGTATCTAGGTACTCTTCAGTGACTGTCAAAACAGTCATTTCTTGATGTCCTTTCTCTTCCAGTGTTGCAGTATTCTACATGTGGGTTTACCTTTCTTCCCCTCCAGTTCTACAGGCCAGGTTTCCAAAGATTTTCAGTCCCTCTAGGTGTGTCAGACGTCTGACGTGGCTGCTGGAACGTGTCTTGATGTACCACCTCTCAGAACTTTTCAGCCACCAGTCATACGCTAGGTGCTCCTGCTTCTCGCGGACATCGTATAGAAAAAGACTCCGTTAAGTACCCTGTTGGAGATTCTTTCAGTCCTACTTGTTGTTTAGTGTAGTCTGTTAATGTCATCTGGTAAGGGCAAGTGCAGTCAGCAGTTTCCCTACAAAGACACGCATGACCAGTGTCTCATGTCTAGGCAGGGAACATGACCACAAGAACTGCGCCATTTGCCGTTCGTTTGTCCCGAAGACCTTATGCCACCGTTTACAAGCCCTAATCTTCTACTTAGAAAATCAACGATTGAAGCATTTAGCACTAGGAATGGAGGCCATGCCCGACACCCCGTCCAAACCGCCTAGAAAGAAGGCCAAGTCCTTGTGGCCTACATCTTCTGCTGTGCCTCTGTCTGCCCTACCTCACTCTGTAGCCGATGTTAACTTGACTGAGGATCCGCCATCCGCCAATACAGATACAGCGGGGTACCTCTGCGGAAGCTGCAAAATCTCGAGCGGACGACACATCCACAGAGGATTTACCTGCGCCTTCTTTAGCCACTGGGGGGATGCCACCTCTGCTGTACCGATCAGTGACCCTAGGCCTATTTCAAGCCAGATTCCGGCTAGGCCTTTGAAGCAAAAACAGAAGACGACAACTTACTTCTTCTGAAAGCATGCCAGATTGGCAGGCCTTCAGCCAGAGCTTATTCAATGCCTTTATGGCCCTTAGGCCTTCAACAGAATCCTCTGCCACTGCTCCAGACCTCCTTCTCAGGAAAGGAGGGTAGAGCAGCTTGAGGAAGAGGGATTGTCTGACTCCTCTGAGGATTCTCTTTCCTACTCCTCCCAGATCTCATCCCTCTTGGGATGTGGTTCTCTCGAGGAGGGCTCTGTTGAACCTGACTCCCCTGTAGAGGATCTCACTTTTGGGGAAACCTTTAATAAAATGATGGAATACTTTGTGGCAATCCTCGGATATGTCTGATGTCCAGAAAAGGTTTTATGACTTTATCCAAATGGACACTCCCAGCCCTTCGGCTATTCCTCCCATCCAAACTGCTTTTCTGGATGCTTTTTCCACAGCCTCCACTAGCCCGGACTCCCAACCTCTGGCTCCCCGGGAGCAGACAGGTTGTATAAGGTCCCCGAGATGGAGAAATTTCTCCTTAATTGCCCTCCTGCTGACCCAGCCACTATTTCCATGTCTATGGACAGGGCCTCCAAACTGCTGCCTGCCACTACTATCCTCCCAGCTGATAAAGACAGCAAAATCATGGAGTGGTTATGAAAAAAATGTACATTTCAGCCGCCCTCTCATTTAGAACCACAAACTACCAAACACATATGACCAAATACTCTTTAGCTCTCCTGGACAAAGCCTCTAAAGAGTTAGAAGACATCCCTGACTGTGCTGCCAAAGCCTCCCTGTCTTCCCTTATGGCTCTCCTCTCTCAAGTGAATAGGCACTCCCTGAGGTGTAGCTATGATGCAGCTGAAGCTTCAGTATTAAGAAGATACTCGTGGCTATGACTGCAGCCTCTCCCAGAGGATTTCAGGGCCAAAATCCTAGACGCACCTTTGGACCACTCGGCACTTTTTGGTGAAAAATTGGCTGACCTCTTCAAATTTTTACAACAGAAAGGTAAATAATTACAGGACTTTAAACAATTCCTGGTCTCACCTGTTCTCAAGTTCCAGAGGAACTACCGTCCAAGACCCAGTTTATCAGGAAATCCTCCAGGCCTGCTGCCTCCCCGTTCTAGAAGACCCCCTCAAAGACGGCTTCCTTTGTCTAGGCCATCTCAGTTTTCAAGCCATAGGCCTCCCTTTCCTGATATGGCAGGTAGTGTCTGATTGCCTGCCAAAATTTCTACCCCCACTCCCCATCCCACCCCCATTTCTTACCCGTGTCTCTCACTATTCCTAAAAGGGGTACTGCATTTGACACCTCCCAGGAAACACTCCCTTCCCCCCAGGACCTTAACTATGTATTAGAAAAACTCATACTAGCCCCCTTTGAGCCATCAGACAAAGGTCCCATAAAATTTTGCACGTGGAAAATTGTTTTACTGGTAGCCCCGACCTCAGCCAGAAGGGTCTCAGAATTGCAAGCTCTGATGGCTACACCACCTTTTCTAGTCTTCTACCTGGACAGGGTGACTCTCAGGCCTAACCCTTCATTCACTCCCAGAGTTGTGAATGACCTATGCTTGAACCAGACCTCCACTTGCCTACCTTCTTCCCTAATCCACAGGGGGATAGTGAGACAGTACTTCATTCTCTAGACGTTCACAGACAACTAAGGTCTTACCTTCATAAAACCAAGCCCTTTAGGAAATCTGACCAACTGTTTGCCTCCTTCCACCCTAGAGCCCTGGGGAAAGATGTGAGCAAACAGACCATCTCGGCCTGGATTTCCAGGACCATTTCCTTCTGCTACCCACACCATTGAAAGACCTTACAGGGCAATGTCAAAGCCCACACCACCAGAGCTATGGCCTCTTCTAGAGCATTTTTCAAAGGGCTAGACACCAATTTCATTCCTGAGGCAGCCACTTGGTCCTCACTGCACACTTTTTACCAAGCACTACAAATTAGACCATATCTCTATGGCTAGGGCAGGGTTTGCCAGGGCTATCCTTCATGGATTCCTGGAAACCTCATCCAGGCTATCCCCCCCCCCCCCAATCCTCTGTGAGCTTTAGTACTCACCCACATGTAGAATACTGCAACACTGGAATAGAAGGACATAGGAAAGTTGTGTAAAATCTTAACATAACCATAGATGTCCTTCTCTTCATGTTGCATTATTCTTTCCCTCCCACCATCCCCTCTTGTCAGACTGCACTTGCCCTCCTGGGTGACAATGAACAGGCTATGCCCTTACAGGACTGGCTCTGACTGGGGCCTCTTTTAGGTTCTGAGGGCTGGTGCGCCCAGACATCACTTTTGTGGCCCACGTTCCAGCAGCCACATCAGATGTCCGACACACCTAGAGGGACTGAAAATCTTTGGAAACCTGGCTGGTAGAACTAAAGAGGAAGAAGGGTAAACTCGCATGTAGAATACTGCAACATGGAAGAGAACTACATATATGGTTTGCCTTTGGGCACATTTTAGAGATTATCATTATGCATTGAATTTATTCTGTCCTGCTCATTCAGTGATACTGGGATCTGTTTGACTCCATTTGCAAGAGTAAGAGTATTTCCAGACATGCTGGCCAAGTATAGAAAGTCAGTATTAATAACATCCTGAGCTATTAGTTAGAAAATCCATGCCATTGCATTTACTTAGATACCATATAGGTAGTTTATGTCCCAAGTATTGCACTGGTTAGATGATTGTGTTTAGAGATGTTAAACTCTTAACCTTTTAGAACCTGCTGGCAATCAAGTAGGTATTACATTTGTAAATTCTAACAGGTTGGACAGCATTTGCTTAAAACTGAAGAAAAAATGTGAGAATCTTTCCAACCGAATGAGAAAAGCAGATTTTTGGAGCCAGCTTTGTTGGCATAGCAGGATAAAGTCCTGAGTACATTCTAGGTGACCCAAGTTTGATTAGTTGCTCAGGCACCTCTTTGAACTAGTAGGGGAGAAGGGGGAAGTGACAGTATTCAGTGTGCCTCTTTTAGGGAAGAAAATGGAGGCATGTGCCTAGGTTGCACTGTCCCATTGTAGATCAAAGACTATGTGGGAGCACTGCCGTCTAGAGGACAGGACATTTGTGGACGGTTATGTCATTTGTGGAAGTGAGTGGTAGCTCTTGCTTACTCCTGTTTCATGCCAGACTTTGAGTGTATTAAGTTTTTGCCTTGGAATTACAGCCAAGGAAGAAAAATGGAGCAAGCTGTGATGGGCTGCTCAAATTATGGCAACTTTCAGTTGTATGTTACCCTGGTGTAAGGGGAACAAATAGGCCAGAGATAGATGGGACAACCCCCTCCCCCAAAAGGCCTTAACATTTCTTGTTCATTTAGTCATTTTCTGACATTTAATGTGCTGTGATGCAGCACTGAAGACCACAGGTTCTACTAGTTCCACAATTAAATTACAAAGTGCTGTGTGTGGTCTGACACTGTCATCTTGAATGGGTCAATGCAGCCCATACAAATTGCACTGCGGGCATTAAGAATATCATGACCAGCACCTTAGGCACTGTGGATGTTCTTCGTGTTTCACTGTTGCAGCCATTACATTTAGGTAATCTGCTGGCAGGTTGCCCTCAGTCAGCCTGAATTCCAAAGTCTTGGGTCCTGCGTTGGTTGCTGTCTTCCCTTCCATGACGTCAGGTCATCAGGGGCATAAAACATGCAGCTGACGCCATTTTCTTTGGTCTTTCTTGCCGCGCGGTGCCCGAAGCAGAAGCATTTTGCAAGTGCCGGTCGGCCGACTACTGAAATATTTGAGTATGAGTTTCAGAACCGAAGTCTTCACTAAAGCTAAGTACCCCATTGGGGAAACTTTTTTCTTGCTTTTTACCGATGTCAAAAAAAGTTAATAATTATATTACTTGTGGGAAGCAAATACCTCATAAGGATTTCCATTTACTGTATTCCTTGCCTAGGCCCTGATCACAACGTGCCTGGCTGTCGGTTTTGTGCTAGATTTAACCAACGCACTATTAAGCGTCTGCATATTTTTGCATCTAAATATTTTGGAAACAGATTTAACTACCCAGAAATGTCGTCGGATAGCAATCCGACTACCGTAGTACATAAAAAATGCAAAGAAAGAAAAGGACAGAGAAAGGCAGTCGAGATCCAAAACTGACGACAAAGCTTCTCCTAAGCCAGTCGCCGGTACTCAGTGAGGCGCTTTCGCAGCCCCTGATACCCGCTACCTTCGAGTCGCAGGCCTCTACCGACACCCATGTGGAATCCAGCATGCTGCAAGATACTCAAGGTATTGGACCGACGGATGCATCTCCCTCTGATGGGTCTGGAGCCGCTGAGCAGGCACTGGCTTCTGAGGGTGTATTCAGACCTCAACATTTGTATATCAAACCGATGACAGCTGCAAAACCAAAGACAAAAGCAACTTCTAAAACTAAAAAACTGACGCATGAGCCACATGCACAGGCCTCTATGCCTAAAAAACAGATGATCAAAATGGCTGAAGACCTTATTACCTTGATCAGGGGTACCCATCCCCCTCCAGATAAGAGGCCTAGGCAAGACACTGATTATGAATCTTCAGATCAGGTTTCTATTTCTTCTGATCAGGAATTATCTTTACCTCCCTATGAGGATTCTGATGTTGAGGAGTCTATTCCATCTGCATCTCCTCCTGTGGATTATTCATTTGGAGAAACCTTGCATACGTTGAGGGAGCATTTTCACTGGGAGAGTCAAGACTTCTCAGAATCAAAAAGAGGCTCAGGGATTTCCTTCTCCCTCAGCACAAGCCTTTAGCCATTCTCCATTTAGACATTGTGGGTGATGTGTTTTCGGAGTCAAGCTTGACCTCTGACTCCTTACCTCCGGCTCCCAGTAAGCCTGACAGATATTACAGGGTCCCTGACTCTCATACATTTTTATTTAGAAAACATGCTGCTGATCCTGAAGCTATTTCATAGAGTCCAAAGGGAGTTAAAAACATCCTACACCCTCTGACAGAGATTCAAGGGCACTAGACAGATGGGGGAAAAAGGTTTATACATCTGCAACCTTGGCAATCAGGGCCTTAAACTGTCAGTTTCATATGATTAAGTACCAACAACATGTTATGGGATTGCTGAAACAGAAAATGATGAAAATGATGTTGATTTCAGAATGTGCAGAAAATAAAGAATTGCAGGAATTATGGCATGCAGCTGAACAAGTTGGAAAGCATACTTTGCAATGTGGTTTTGATTCCTTAGAGTCCTCCTGCAGGGCCGCAGTTACTGGATCTGTGGTTAGGAGGCATGCCTGGTTAAAGGAACAAAATTTGCCTGATCATGTTAAAGCTAAATTGCTAGATGCACCTTTGCAGCATGATTCTCTGTTTGGTATTAAGGCAGAAGAGGTTTTAAAGAAAATGGAAGACAAAGCTAAGTCTATGCAAACTGTTAAAGACTTCTTACAAGTGCAGCCACCAAGATTCAGTAGACACAGGCCTACAAAAAGTTGGTACTTTCCTGTGTCAGACAGAGCTCAAAGGGGCAAATCCAGACGCCCTAAGGGTTCCAGATACTAGGCGCAAGATTCATACAGGTCAAAGCAATGGGGCGCTTCCACCTCCAAATCTGGAGGGGATAAAGCGCAAACCTACAGAAAGCAATCCCAATGACTTCCCTCTGCCTACACCAAGCACTTATCTTTTGCCAGTACCCATAGGGGGAAAATTAACACTTTTTGCTCAAAATTGGCAGTTAATAACCCAGGACAAGTGGGTACTAAACATCATATCACAGGGATACAGATTCCATTTCCACACTCTGCCAATGGCAAATGGTTGGCCAGATCTTCCAAAAAATCAATCTGCAGAGGCACAGAAACAGGTTACGTCTCTCATGGATATGGGTGTCATTCAGACAGTACCAGAACAGGAAAAAGGACAAGGCTTTTACTCAAGACTGTTCTTGGTACCCGGAAAGGACAAGGCCTGGCGGCCAATACTGGATTTATCGATTTTGAACACACACCTGGACATTCCAAAATTCAAAATGCTGACTTTGCAGCAGCTTCTGCCCATGCTAGGCAAGAATGCTTGGCTGGTGACTTTAGACCTAAAAGAGGCATACCTGCATGTCCCAATAAGACAATTGTGCATTACCAAGTCTCTGCAATGCCCTTTGGCTTATCTACTTCGCCCAGGGTCTTTACAAAGTGCCTGGCACCAGTAATTGCTTTTTGCAGACAAAGAAGTATACAAATATATCCTTACTTGGACGACTGTCTCATTCAAGCAGAGAACAAGGACACTCTTCTTCGACACCTGGCGTTTGTGAAAAGGCTTGTAACATACCTAGGGTACACAATAAATGAAAAGAAATCACAACTGGTACCCTCTCAAAAGATAACATTCCTGGGTGCAAGCTTGGCTACAACTGCCCAGATGGCTTACCTCACGCCAGACAAGCAAAGGCAACTGACTGCTTACTTCAAACTGATGGCAACAAAAACTCAGTCTTCTGCAAGGCAAATTCTGCAGGCTCTGGGCTTCATGGCATCCTGCATTCCATTAATTCCATATGCAAGACTGCATATGAGGAAACTTCAATGGTACCTAAAAAGTTTATGGAGTCAACATTCACACAGTCTGGAAACAATGATTCCTCTCATTCCCTGCCTGATACAGGAGTTTCTATGGTGGGCAAAGGCATGTCCCCAAAACATGGGACTGCCCTTCACTCTACCCTCCGCCAGCCAAACCTTAACAACAGATGCATCAGATTATGCCTGGGGGGCCCACATGGCAGGAAGATGCATTCAGGGCTTATGGACACCAAAACAAATGCATCTACATGTTAACCAGAAAGAGATGCTAGCTGTTCAATATGTCCCAACAGCCTTCAAGGACTTACTTAATCCAGGACAGCTACTGATAAAGACGGACAACACCATAGTCATGTGGTATATAAACAAGCAAGGGGGCACACACCCTTTGCAGATTAGCCATGATACTGTGGGACACCGCCTTGACCTACCAAATACATCTTCAAGCTCAATTCCTGCCAGGAAAACAAAACACTCTGGCAGACGATTTAAGCAGAAACCTTATGGATCTTCACGAGTGGAAACTAAATCCACAAGTCTTCAGCATGATAACAGAGAAATGGGGGAGCCCAGATATAGATCTATTTGCCTCTCCTCAAAATTATCAATTGAAAAGATTCTGCACAAGGACTTATCACAGACAAGCATGGAAAGTGGACGCCCTATCCTTCAGTTGGAAAAACCTGTTAGTTTATGCCTTTCCTCCTCTGCCTCTTCTTCCCAAGGTCCTCCTAAAAGTCAGACAAGAGAAGCCAAAGATGATATTAATTGCCTCAGACTGGCCCCGCCAATACTGGTACCCAATCCTAAGGAACTTGGCTCAATACCCAGTTTGGACCTTGCCTCAAAGACCACAACTACTGTCCCAGCAAAACAATCAGATCCTGCACAATCAAGTACAGACTCTGAACCTGGCAGCATGGCTAATCATGTAGTCATACAAACAACACCTCTCAGTAAAGCTGTGATGGATGTCATTTTGGAAGCCAGAAGGCCTAGTACTAGAAAATCTTATGGTGACAAATGGAAGAGATTCTGTGCTTGGAATCAAGCACAAGGAACTGATACAGCAGAACCAAATATTCCTCCGATATTACAATACTTAATTGAGATGCTTGACAAAGGCTTATCTTTCTCATCAATCAAAATCCTTGCCTCTGCCATTTTGGCTCATTACAATACAGAACCACCAAATTTTTCTCATCCTTTACTAAAGCAGTATCTTAGAGGAGCCAAAAATTTAAGGCCTCCTAGAAGATCACCATTACCTACATGGGACCTCAATTATTTGTTGGAAAAGCTCACCCTTCCTCTATTTGAACCAGCTGCTACCGCTGATCTAAAGTTCTTATCATGGAAAACAGCTCTGCTACTAGTAATTACTTCAGCAAGAAGAGTTTGAGCTACAGGCCGTCATAGCTGTAGAGCCTTTCATCATATTTTACCCAGACAGGGTGTCTCTGAGGACAAATCCTACTTTTATGCCTAAGGTGGTTTCCAGTGTGGCTCTTAACCAAACAATTCATCTGCCAACTTTTTATCCAAATCCGCAGAACAAGGGGGAGAGAATTCTGCATTCCTTGGACATACACAGACAGCTAAGATTCTACTTGAGCAGGACAAAAGCTCTAAGAAAAGCTGAGCAATTACTAGTGTCATATGCTACAGGATCAGAAGGAAAGGCTATTTCAAAGCAGACAATTTCAAAGTGGATAAGCCACTGCATCCGTTTCTGCTACTTGCACCATGGTAAACCCGTGCCCAAGGGCATTAGGTCTCATTCCACCAGAGCTGCTGCTACTTCAGCAGCCTTTCTCAGAGGAGTACCATCCAAAGACATTCTAGAGGCTGCTACTTGGAGTTCAGTTCACACCTTTACAAAGCATTACCATTTGCCTCTCTACTCTATGTCCAGGGTAGGCTTTGCCACTGCAGTACTGCAGGGCCTTATAGCCTCACCTTATGCTGTTTAGCTCCAGCCTCCCAACCATTGCTTTGGGATTCTACCCAAATGTAATGACTGCAACAGTGAAACACGAAGAACATAGTACAGTTGTGTACACTTACCATAAATGTAGATATTCGAGTATATTCACTGTTGCTGTCCAGGTTACCCTCCCGCCATTCCCCTGTCATTCTGAAGTTTATCTTTCCTTCTCTTGCTTGTAGATGAAGGTAAAGTTTATATTGATGCATGTGTGTAGACCTGACATCATGGAAGAGAAGACAGCAACCAACGCAGGACCCAAGACTTTGGAATTCAGGCCGACTGAGGGCAACCTGCCAGCAGATTACCCAAATGTAATGACTGCAACAGTGAATACACTTGACCATCTACATTTATGGTAAGTGTACACAACTGTCCTTTATCTCTTGGCCCCACATCTTCCAAACGGTAATATCCAGTGTAAGACTGTGTTTTGGCCCAACAATCTCTAAAGTGAGGTTTCCAAGCTGCCTTCCTGAGAGGCCTGCTGCTCAGTACTTATTCACAGAAGAAAACTGTCCTGGATTAAACTACAGAGAATGTTGTTTCCTTGCGTATGTATGTGCTATAGCACAGATGTAATAACTTTTCATCCATCCATCCATCTATTCATCCAGCCATCCATCCATCTATTCATCCAGCCATCCATCCATTCATTCAACCAGCCATCCATCCATTCATTCAACCAGCCATCCATCCATTCATTCAACCAGCCATCCATCCATTCATTCAACCAGCCATCCATCCATTCATTCAACCGGCCAGCCCATCCATTCATTCAACCGGCCAGCCCATCCATTCATCCAACCGGCCAGCCCCCCATTCTTCCAGCCATCCATCCAGTCATTCATCCATCCAGCTGCTACTCCCACCAACCAGCTAGCCACTCCAACAGCCAGCCAGCTAGCCACTTCAGCAGCCATCCAACCAGCCACTCCAGCAGCCAGCTAGCCAGCGAGCTAGCCACTCCAGCAGCCATCCGTCGTACCCTTAACAGCATCTCCTTCACTGCTCCTGTGGTGATGTCATGGTAGAGGGTGTGGCCAGTGTCATTGGCCACACCCCCATGTCCCACTTTGGCCCGCTGAAAAGGTGGCAACCCTAGTGCCAGGAGGTATTCAGGGAAGAAGAGTCTGCTAACTGAGAAGCTGCTAAAGATAAGGCGTTGAAGTAGGTGTCCAAATAACTAACCTTTTGGTGCAGTGTATATTTTGAATATTACATGTGACATACATATCCTGCTTTGGTATTCCTTGGTTGGGTTAGTTGTTTTCATCAGTAGGAATTTGGCAGTTTTATTTGAAGAGATCAAACATAGGGAGTGTGTGTGTGCTTCCTTCTGGTGAATGCTATATCATGTCATCTGTCTGAACAGGCCTGTCCCTAGAAACTGTCTAATCTGACTCCCTCAGTTCAGATCACAATCTTCACTTTTATTATTCAAGTTCTTGTAGTTCATCACCTAAAAATGTCTGCTTTGTATCCTTGTGGCATCAAAAAACTAGGAAAGACCCCCACACCAGCATTGTCTTTTACGGTAGAGAGTCGATTATCCAAACTAATTGGGATCTAGGGTAGTTCGGCTAATCAAACTGTTCAGATAAACATACATTGAACCAGATAAAAAAACTTCTAAAATCTTGTTTTATTTTTGCATGCAGGGAATACACTTTTTAACCATTCAGTGATTCCACTGGAAAGTAAAGAATATTTTTCACACATGAGCAGGCTACAAGCTCAAAAAACACACACAAGTGAATATGTATAAGATATGTATAACGTTTACATAGTCAGACTTTGATTTTTCCTGCCTGAAAACTTTGGGAGGCTGTGTTTGGATAACTGACATTTCGGACAGTCGATGTTCGAATAATCTACTCTCTACTGTACTTACAGGAGGAGCATAGCACGGGGTACTGACACATCTGTCATTTGTTCTGCCCTGTTACTCATGGCCACAAGGACAAACTTTTGGCCTACCTTATTACCAGAATGAGGGAGATCATAAAAAGCTCCTCATGCTGGGAATTGGTGAGCAAGAGGTCCTTGTGGTGAAATATCTGGCATGTCAGAACATTACATCATGGACTAGAACTCAGAGGGTAGATCGAACTCTAGCCCTCCTGGAAGTAAGGCCTTTTCTTATATAGTTTTCTGGTATCTGCTTGTGCTGAACATTTCTTTAACCAGCAAGGACATAAACCTGAACCAGTCCTACACCTCACCTGCGAAGAGTGGACTGTAGGAAGTGGATCCCCCAGCTCCAGCATTTGTGGTACATTGCAGGGCTGCTGATGCCAACTAGCCCCTTGATCCTGTGGAGCAGCAGCTTGAGCCTTGGACCAAGGGGAATTTGTGACCATTGTCTCTCATTGTATGATCTCTCTAAAGGTCCTGCTGCTTGCCGGATGACAGCCCTAGCAGCTCAACAGTTGACCTGTCCCTGTTGAAGAGGAAGGAAGCCATTAGATTGCACATGAAAGTGCTTACAAGTCAAGGCCTAGTCATCATGGTTATAAGTGAGGAATTGGAAACTCCATGTAAAACCACATTGGATGTCTTCTAGTTCTGCTCTCCCTTTGTTTTGTGTCTTTTCAACATTTGCCAAACACATCTTCCCATGTCCAGCACACATCATTGTATACTGAGCCTTAAGCAATATGTTGCAAAATCCCACACCTGGTTGTAATGTGGTGCAAAAGACTTTCCCTTCAGTTTTAAATGAGGTGTGATAAAATGTAGACATTTTCGCTGAGATGTAGAAAAACTAGTCTCACACACACACACACACACACACACACACACCTCCCAGTGATAGCGGTTAAGGAGATTCCTGTTGAATCAGCAGGTGTGAAGTTTTTAAAACTGCAACTCATCTTTGTGATTTGCCCATTTTATCCCCTTTCCCTGAGTTTATGCAACTTGAGTGATTATATAAGTTAAGGCAATGTACAGGCACAGTTCCCCTCCACATACACACACGCATTGCACCAAGGGTTTTAAAATATGTGGTGAGGGTCTGTGTGATGCATCAGCCGTGATATTGAATTCGATGAGTCAGATAGAACCTTGTGATGTTCATCGTGTTACCCTGCTGCAGTCATCACACTTGGGTTATCCTGTCGTCAGGCGGTCCCGCAGTCGGCCGGATTTCCAAAGTCTTGGTCCGACGTCGGTTGCTGTCGCCTCATCCCTGACGTCAGTGTGCCAGGGGTACATATACTGCAACCAACGCCATTTTCTTCAGTCTTTCTTGCCGTGCGGTGCCGGAAGCAGAAGCAGTTCGCAAGTGCCGGTCGGCCGACTCCTGAGATTATCGAATTCGAATTTCAGACCGAAGTCTTCTGTAAAGCTAAGTACCCCGTTGGGGAAATTTTTCTTGCCTCAGACCGATGTCAGAAAAAGTTAACAATTGTATTTCTTGTGGCAAGCAAATACCTCATAAGGATTTTCATTCTTATTGCATACCTTGCCTAGGCCCTGATCACGACGTCACTTCTCGTCATTTTTGTGCTAGGTTTAATAAGCGTACTATTAAAAGGCGATTTGATTTTGCACAACAATTTTTTGGTAGAAAATTTAACTATAACATGCCGTCGGAGCTACCGACTACCGGCATGCACAAAAAACGCAGGGACAAGGACCGACAGCCAAGGCCTAAACCCGATTCCGAAGCCTCGGTTGATCCGGTCTCCGGTTATCACTGAGGCTCCGACGCAGCCCCTGACTACCGCAGTCCAGGAACCCGAGACCGCTACGGATATTCTGACGGAATGTACTAGGCCGACGCAGCCTTTTACTTCAGGCCCTTCTGACGATATACCTTCTAAGGACATCAGTGCTTCGGAAACGCCATCGGTTTCTGAGGGCATTTTCAGACCGACTGCTCTCACAGTCAAAACGTTTTCTAAGTCTAAGACTCCTTCTAAAGCTAAAAAGACTACACTTCAGTCTCCTGTTCAAGGCCCTGTGCCTAAGAAACAGATGCTCAAAATGGCTGAAGATTTGATTTCTCTTTTCAGGGGTTCACAGCCTCCTCCTGACAAAAGGCCTAGACAAGAGGAAGATTCTGCTTCTTCTGAGCAACTGTCTATTTCTTCAGATTCCTCTGAAGACCAAGACTATTCCTACTCTCCTTATGAAGATTCTGATGCTGAGGACACTCTTCCCTCAGCTTCCCCTCCTGAAGACTACTCTTTTGGGGAAACTTTGCACACTGTGAGGGAACATTTCCACTGGGAAGGTCAGGATTTCTCTGATTCCAAGAAAAGGCTCAGAGAGTTTCTTTTACTCCCCCAACACAGACCTCTAGCCATCCGACCTGTTTTGGACATTGTGGATGATGTCTATTTAGAATCCAGTTTCAACCCAGACTCTCTACCTCCTGCTCCGGCTAAACCTGACAGATACTACAGAGTACCTGATTTCCACAAATTTCTTTACAAAAGCCCAGTAGCTGACCCAGAGACCATCTCCCAGGGTCCCAGGGGGGCTAAGGCTTCCATGGTTAAAAACCCAGTACCTTCTGAGAGGGATTCAAGAGCACTAGACAGGTGGGGGGAAAAAGGTTTGCACCTCAGCCACATTAGCTATGAGAGCACTAAATTGTCAATTTCATATGCTCAAGTATCAGCAGTTTCTAATCTCTCAGTTAAAACAAAAGATTACCTCCCTTCCCCAACAATCTGAATTGAAAGAAGTACAGGATTTATTGCATGCCACCGAGCAGGTGGGCAAACATACCTTACAATGTGGGTTTGATTCTTTGGAGGCCTCCTGCAGAGCAGCTGTCACTGGATCAGTTATACGTAGGCATGCCTGGTTAAAGGAACAAAGTCTACCTGATCATGTCAAAGCAAAACTACTGGATGCACCCTTACAGCAGGATGTTCTTTTTGGAGTTAAAGCAGAAGAAGTGCTAAAGAAAATGGAAGATAAGGCGAAATCAATGCAAGACAGTCAAAGATTTCCTACAGGTACAACCCCCTCGCTTCAGCAGAAACTGGCCAACAAAAAACTGGTCCTTTCCAGCCACTGACAGACCTCAGAGGGGTAAATACAGGTGCCCAAGGGGCAGAGGACAACCACAAGCCCAGTATAAACCTCGCCAATGGGGCACTCCAACCCAGAAAGGAGGAGAAGACAGGTCTCAACCCACCAGAAGGCAAACTCAATGACTTGCACCTCGACTGGCCAAACAAAGCTCTTTTGTTAGCCCCCTTGGGGGGAAAACTAGCACTTTTTGCAGACAACTGGCACATGGTCACAAAGGACAAATGGGTCCTAGACATTATTTTACGAGGATACAGATTCCACTTCCACACCTTGCCAATGAAAAGAGGAATGCCAAACCTGCCACTAAATCAAAGGGCAGAGGCACAAAAACAAATTACAGCTCTCATGGCCATGAGAGCCATTCAACGGGTACCGATTCAAGAGCATGGCCAAGGATTTTACTCAAGGCTCTTTCTAGGACCCAGAAAGGACAATGCTTGGAGACCAGTTCTGGATCTTTCAATTCTAAACACTTACCTACAAGTCCCAAAATTCAAGATGCTAACACTACAGCAGCTACTTCCCATGTTGGGCAAGGAAGCATGGCTGGTAACGTTGGACCTCAAGGAGGCATACCTGCATGTCCCTATCAGACAAAGTTGCAGAAGATACCTCCATTTCATTGCAGGTTCAACCCACTACCAATTCTCTGCACTGCCCTTTGGCTTATCTACTGCGCCAAGAGTTTTCACAAAATGCCTGGCACCAGTAATTGCATACTGCAGACAAAGAGGAATTCAAATATATCCATACCTGGACGACTGCCTCATCCAAGCAGAAAGAAAAGACATTCTCTTACATCATCTGGCTTTTGTGAAGCATCTACTAAATTGTCTGGGGTACACAGTAAACGAAAAGAAGTCAAAACTAGTACCCTCACAAAAATGACATTCCTGGGTGCCAGCTTGGACACAACGGCCCAGAAGGCTTATCTTACACCAGACAAGCAACTACAACTGACTCAATATTTCGAGACAATGGCAACAAAGACCCAATTAACTGCAAGAAAAATTCTGCAGGCTTTGGGCTTCATGGCATCTTGCATTCTGATAATACCATTTGCAAAACTGCATATGAGGAAATTACAGTGGTACCTAAAAAGTGTATGGTCTCAACACAGCTTGGACACAGTGATATCTCTCCTTCCCTGCCTTTAACAGGAATTTCTATGGTGGGCACAGGCATGTCACCTCAACAAGGGTCAGCTTTTCACCTTGCCCCCAACCAGGCAGACTATCACAACAGACTCTTCAGACAATGCCTGGGGGGCACACATGGCAGGGCAATGCATTCAAGGCCTATGGACTGCAGAACAAAGAAAACTGCACATAAATCAAAAAGAGATGCTAGCTGTACAGAAAGCTCTGACGGCCTTCAAGGATCTTCTACATCCAGGACAACTTGCAATAAAGACAGACAACACCACAGTAATGTGGTACATAAACAAACAAGGGGGCACACATTCCTACCCTCTTTGCAGGCAAGCAATAATCTTATGGAACACAGCTCTGGCCTACCAAGTCCAGTTACAAGCTCAACTCCTGCCAGGACAGAAAAACACATTGGCAGACGACCTAAGCAGAAACATCAAAGATCCCCACGAGTGGAAGCTAGACCCACAAATATTTACAATGATAACTCAAAAATGGGGCCTACCAAATATAGACCTGTTTGCCAGTCCTCAAAACTACCAACTGACAAAATTTTGTACAAGGACATTCCACCATCAAGCTTGGAAAGTGGACGCTCTCTCCTTCAGTTGGAAAAACCTGACAGCATATGCCTTTCCTCCATTACCTCTTCTCACAAAGGTTCTTCTGAAGGTCAAAAAGGAGAAACCTCGACTGATTCTCATAGCCCCAGACTGACCACGCCAGCACTGGTACCCGCTATTGAAGAATATGGCTCACAGCCCACCATGGGTATTGCCTCAAATACCTCATTTGCTCACGCAGCAAAACAGATTCTACACAGCCAGCTAAAAACCTTAAACCTGGCTGCATGGCGAATCTTTTAAACATCCAACCAGCCCCTCTTTCACAAGCAGTTCTGGATGTTATTCTGGAAGCCAGGAGACCAAGCACCAGGAAGGCTTACTTGGACAAATGGAAAAGGTTTTCTGCCTGGAACCAAGCTAAAGGCCAGGACACAACTCAGTCTCATATGCCTCACATTCTGCAGTATTTAGCAGAGATGTTGCACAAAGGACTTTCCTTCTCCTCAATTTAAAATCCATGCTTCAGCTATTTCAGCTCACTATGACACAAATCCACCTTTATTTTCACATCCTCTTCTAAAGCAGTTCCTCAGAGGAGGAAAAAAGCATTAGACCCCCTAGAAGAGCTCCTACACCAACATGGGACCTCAACTTTGTTCTGGAAAAACTAACCTTACCTTTCTTTGAACCAGCTTTCTCTGCAGACCTTCAGTTCCTATCTTGGAAGACTGCCCTGTTCCTGGCAATAACTTCTGCTAGGAGAGTCTCAGAATTACAGGCACTAATGGCAGTGGAACCTTTCCTCATTTTTCATCAAGACAAGAGTTTTTCTAGGAACTAATCCTTCCTTCATGCCTAAGGTGGTTTCCTGTGTAGCTTTAAATCAAACCACCCATCTACCCACTTTCTTTCCCAATCCACAGAACAAAGGTGAGAGACTCTTGCATTCCTTGGACATTCACAGGCAGCTTTGTTACTACTTGGACAAAACTAAGGCTTTCAGAAAAACTGACCAGCTCTTTGTATCCTATGCTACAGCTTCTCAAGGGAGGGCTATAGCCAAACAAACCATTTCTAAATGGATAGGCCATTGCATACAGTTCTGTTATACCCATCATGGGAAACCAGTTCCTACTACCATAAGATCCCACTCTACCAGGGCAACAGCTACCTCTACAGCCTTTCTCAGAGGGGTCCCTACCAAGGAAATTTTAGAAGCTGCAACTTGGAGTTCAGTACACACCTTCACCAAGCACTAAGTCCAGGGCAGGCTCCGCCACTGCAGTTCTGCAGGGCCTCATTGCCTCCACTAACCCTCTATGATACCTCCACCCTGCCTTAGCTTTGGGACTCAACCCAAGTGTGATGACTGCAGCAGGGTAACACAATGAACATAGTACAGTTTTGTACCTACCATAAAGGTAGATGTTTGAGTGTTCACCCTGCTGCAGTCCAGGTTACCCTCCCTCCAACCCCTCTGATCTTTTGGCTAAATCTCTGCTATGCCTTACTGATGTATTTGCTTATAGCTGAAGGGATTTTGTGTTTGTACAGTGCTCACACCATTTGGTACTAATTTTGATCACCTTTTTGGGGGCACCTGACATCTGGGGCAAGAAAAACTGAAGAAAATGATGTCTGTTGCAGTATATGTACCCCTGGCGCACTGACATCAGGGATGAGGCGACAGCAACCGACGTCGGACCAAGACTTTGGAAATCCGGCCGACTGCGGGACCGCCTGACGACAGGATAACCCAAGTGTGATGACTGCAGCAGGGTGAACACTCGAACATCTACATTTATGGTAGGTACAAAACTGTACTTTTCTGACCCATCTCCCCAGAAATGTCTTGCAGGAAATCAGGAGAATAATCCTGAGGACATTTGGGTCATCTCCGTATGATTTCAGTCAATGAAGATGCTGTTATGCAAGCCTTGGGGCACCTATACTGTACTTCTGCAACCCCTAGTAAGCAGATACACTTTGCAAACCTGCAGTTGAATTTAATGTGCCATTAACAAAATATCCTTCAGTTGGCTTCTTGGTAATCTGTTTTTGTCTAGAGTACATTCCAGAGACTACAACATTTTGCTACCCTACCACTTGACAAGGAACACAAAGCTCTGAGCATTTGTAGATAGAGATTGTAATTTTCTTCCACATTGGAACTTAAAATCCTCAAGTGTTCATTTCATGTGTCTATATTCCATTAAAATAAAAAAAAAAAAAAAAACCAAGATCCAGGAACGAACCAGTGTGCAAACACAATCCAAAGTATAAGCAAAGTCCAAAACACACTCGAAACGCAGCAAAGAAAAAAGTGTAAAACTCCTCCGTTGAAGGCTTCAAAAAGTGCTTTAATATAACATGTAACAGATAAGTGCTTTCACGATAGACAAAATCCCATCGCTTCATCAGATCTAATTAAATACAGACACACCCCCCTCATTATATACACTGATGTATCTAATCACATGACACAAAAACTTATACTAAAGCCATATACAAATAAAAACAATAAAATCTAAATAAAAACAAAATATAACAAAATGCAGTAGACTACCTCTGTAATGTACGCTTTTTCAGTGTGGGTTTCAAAGGCACATCATCATTACGTCCACTGCCTTTAGTGGCTCCTAACCTAATAATCCACTGTGTTTCAACAGATTCTGTTCTGTTACTTACATCCCCTAATCTCTCATTGGCATAAATATTCTCAATAACCAAAAACTTAAAACTGTGTTCATTTCCCCTCTCCATAATATGTTTTGCTAAAGCATTACATTTATGGCATATACTGATTGCATACAGATGTTCCCTAATCCTCTCCTTAAATTTCCTGTTGGTTTTCCCAACATAGAAACTGGAACATAAATTACAAATAGCAAAATACACTATATCCTGAGTATTACAAGCAGTGGTACTCCTAAATCAGAACACCCGTCCTGTATCGGGGTTCACAAACCTGCTACTAGAATCAATATAGCCACAATATCTACAATTCCCACATGGTGAGGTAGTCGGCAGATGATCTACTACTATCATGTTCATATGATGGTTTTGAGTAGTGTAACACAGCAACTTCTTCAAATTTGGATTGTTCTTGTATATAAAACTAGGACATCTACCTACGGACCCCTTTCATATCATCATCTATCATGAGCACTGACCAGTATTTCCTAATGATATTGGTACTCTTTATTATCACTAGTGAACTGTAAAGAGCAGGATATAGTCTTCCACTTACAATCAGTAGAATTGTTATTACCATCCGAACCAATAAACCTAGAGAAATATGGTCTCGCCCTGGAGGTCCTCATCACTGCTCCTTTATTTAATCCAATCTGTACTTCTTGTGACTTATACCCCTTCTCCAAAAAATTTTGTTCTAATTTCTTCAATTCAGCCTGATATCCTTCCTCACTAACATGGAGCCTGGAAGCTTGCATACTCTCTCCATTGACACTGTTCGAAACAATGTGTGCCGGGTGCATACTAGTCCTATGCAGCAGGAAATGTTTATAACAATCTTTCCTTTATAGTTCAGTAAAAATAGTGTGTTGTGCTGTCTGATGTACCAAATCATCTAAAACTTCAGTGCTATTAGAGGAATATTTCAAAGAAAATTTCAAAAATGTAGTGATAGTATGCAAATACACAACAAACCTCAGCAAACAAGACTGGGAGCGTGTCCACAAAATCATCCACAAATCTTGTATACATACTGATGTATTTGGGTATATTCATTGTTAGTAAACACATAATTATGATCCCATTCTGCCAACACCAGGTTGGCATATGTGTTGGTGCAGGAAGTACCCATAGCTATACCACTGCATTGTAAATAATAACCAAGATTAAACAGGAAAATGTTATTCTCGGTATAGTCTCCAAGAGACAACCAGTTAATTCAGTAGTGTTACTATTTAAAGTCCTATCCCTAAAAAGATAGTTACTCAACCATTCAATCCCTAAATCATTAGGGATGACCGTAAATAGGGAGGTAACATCTAAAGTAACCAAAAGACAACCTTCTATATCATGTCCACCATGTACATGCTGGTAAAGCATCTGTAAAAAAATGCTTGGAGTCTCTCAGTATCACTTGAGATCTATCCAATATAGGTCTCAGCAGCTTCTCAACATAGATGGAACAAGGTTCAGTCACCCATCCACCCCCCTGCCACAGTGGGTCTGAATGGAGGTTTACTAAGATTTTTATGCACCTTTGGTAATCCATGGAACATGGGTACTAAAGGCTTGTCAACAATGAAATAATCGAAGTTCTCTGGAGATGCAACCACAAGCAAAACAATCAGCAATATTATCCTTCACCCTATTAATAACATTGTGTACATCATTCAAATTAATTTTCACATATACAGACTGATCATTCAACAATTCAATGATAGACTCATTATAATAAGTGCTATTCATCACAGCAATAGACCCTCCCTTGTCTGCTGGACGTATAGCTAAAGAGCTGTCATTCCGCAAACAATCTATGGCATCTCTTTCCTGTGCACTCAAGTTATTAAATGTATGCGGTCTATAATCACCATTGAACAAAATTGCAAGCTCATTTTCACAAAGTCTTTAAGTCTCAAGCACAGGGTTAGTTGGTACAAATGTACTTGTTTTCTTAAAAACATTGTGACCACTATTCTCATAGCCAAACATTAATTTCAACATAACATTTCTCCCAAACAAATGTAGATCGATGACTATATTGGCTAGATCTGCTCGTGTAGATGGAATGAGAGAGACCTCTTTCCAGTACTGAAATCTCATATTCTGAGAAATTCTTGTCTGATATATTGAATACTATGGACTTGTAGCATTTTTGCCACATCATCTTGATGGTTCAATTGTTTTGTATTTTTGCAGACTGTTTCCTTTCTGCCCTTTGTGGATTTAATAAAATTGTCCCTGAGTGATAGAGGGAAAACCCAAAAACCCGGGACTCCTTATTAAAATTTGGGCCAATTTAAAACCCCAGAAGGGGGCCCTTCCACACCCTTATAAAATTTTTATTCAACTGTCTTTTCCCCCCTCTCTTGGGGTATAAAAAAAAACTGCATTGGAAATTATAATGTTAAGGACCGGGTTAATGTTTTATGCAACCTTGGGCATCCACACCCTTTGCAATCATATTTGCCATACGAGTTTGGCCATAAAAGCATGTGTTAAAAAACATTACCTTTATAAACCTGCAATAGTTGTTTTTAATGCAAATTCCCAAAAAACCTCACTATTTAAAAATAACCCAAACCTAGGCTTTAAATCTTTTTGCAGATCAGTTTTTTAAACTATCCTTGGTTTAAAGAATCTTTTTAACTCATTATAAAAATTCTTTTTTCATTTTGTTGGAAAGCATCAATTTTACCGTAATCACCAAACCACCCCTGGAACCCCAATTCAAAACCTCCAGTTTGTAAATCTTTTGGGTTAAAATTCTTTTGGGAAAATTTTAACCTTCCCCTTTTTTCCCCGGGTGCATTTGGCAAACACCCAAAGCTTACGAAAGTTTCAGACAAAGCCTTTAAAAACATTAGGGGCCCGGGTTTGTAAACGGGCCCTTTGGAAAATTTCTCCCCCTTTCCCCCTGGTCCCGGCCAAAATTAATGAAAAAAAAAACCAAGATAGGAAGAACCGGTTGAAAATCAAAAAAATTTAAGAAATAAAAACCAGGGGAAAAAAAAAAAAAAACGTGAAAACCCTTTTAAGGCTTCGTGCTTTTTAAACAAAGCATTTTTAGAAAAACCCCCAAACAGATCAAAAATAAACCATCAATAAACAGTTTAACAATCAAAACATTTGAAAACCAAAAAAAAAAAAATAAAACTTCAAAAATTCAAAATGCTAACCCCCCCGAAACCCTTTTTTTTTCGGGGGGGCAAACCATCTCTTTAACCCATTTTGGGGCCCCCAAATAATACTGTGTTTCAAAAATTTCCTGTTTTTTCCCTAATTTTCCCATTATAAATACTAAAAACCCAAAATGGTTTTTTTCCCCCAAATTAAGGGGGTTAACACTTTTAAATATTTAATCCCAAAAAAATGCCCTTTTAAAAAATTTTAATGGTAACAAATGTCCTTAAACATCTCATCTTAAAAATTTTCCTTACATTTGGGGGTTCCCAAAAGGGGGTTTTGGGGGTGGGGCCACTTCCCCCGTATTCCCAGTTCTTGAAAAATAGGGGGTTTTTCCTCAGTCTTTTTTGCGCTTAAAGGGCTGTTGGGGCCCGGTCGCCGGATTCATCCGTCTCTTGGTTCATAAACGACCCTTGGGGATTTTCCCCTTTAGCCATGCGAGAAATTTCTGTTTTCTTGTGGGAAACAAAACCTTAAATTTTCCCTCAGATCAGTTTACCCAAACCAGACTTTTAGGGTTTTTTTAAACCGGGGCTTCCCCCGGTTTTGGAAAGTTTTTGGTATTTTGACAATCCTGGATTCCACAAAAAAAATAACAAAAAAGGCCCAACCCGGTGGGGGTTTAAACCGGTTAACCCCCGGCCCCGGTTTGGCAAACGGGGTTTTTCCCCGATTCCCTTTCTACCGGGCCTCCTACCCTTAAAGGCCGAAACCCCCTTTCTTTTGCGTTTCCGGAATTACAACCCATTTTTGTTTTCACCCCGCAGGGGCTCTACCCCCTTTTTCTCAAGGCCTTTCCGGGTAAACGGCTTCAAAACCCCTCCCCCCTTCACACCCAGCACCATCCCTATTTTTTTTCGAGGTTACTTTTTAAGGTCCCACCCTATAAAAGGGGGCCTTCCCCCCAAAAAGGGGCCCAACCCCTAGCCTAGCCCAAAATTTTCCTTGTCTGAAAAAGACCCCCCTCTTTTATTCTTTTAAAGCTCATGGGGGCCCCTTCCCTTTCCCTCCGAAACCTTTTGGGGAAACCTTGAGCATGGGGGAACAATTTCTGGGGGGGCCAAAGACTCAGACCTAAAAGGCTTCCTTTCTCACGCCGATGGTTTTAGCATCCTCCAGTTTTTCTTTGGATTCTTTTGACTTGCACTTTGAATTTATGGCCCCGCAAGGGTGGGTCTAAGGGTGGACCTCATCCCAAAAAAGGCCCCCTTTTGCAATCCGGGCTATCTGGGCCCCTAAAGTGTCCCTTTTTTCTAAAACCCTCCCCCCAAAAAGGGGAATAGGTTTTAAAGGGGGTGACACCTCCACTTTTGGGGCCTTTTGAAATTTTCAATTTTTTAATTCGGGTTTTTAGCTTACCAGTTCAAAAACCCCGAAGAATCTTTAAAAAGTGTTAAAAAGTTACATAACTCAGCAGGTTGAACCATTTTTAAAATGTCATATCAGGGGGTTTTTTGACAGTGACTACGTTTCGGGGGATCATGGTTAAAAAAAAGGTTCCAGAATGTCAAACTAAGCTTTTGGTACCTTAAAGGCAATTTTTTTGGCCCCCGCAAACTAAAAAGTAAAAAAGCAAAATTTGAAAAGAAAGTTTTCACTTTCAACCCCCAAGGGTTTGAAAACTCCCCCAAAGAATTTTTTGCCCTCAAGGACAAAAGGGGGAAAAGGGCCCGGGGGAAAAACCCAATGGGGGGGTCCTAGGGGGGCCCAAAACCCAAGGGGTACAGCCCCCCCCTACAAAATCTCCGGGATTTTGGGGGCAAAGGGGAAAATAACCCCCTTTAGGGAAACAAAAATTTTTAAAAAACGGCATGCTTTACAAAGAAAAAGGTTTTTGCAACATAAAAAAATTACGGGTTCCTTTAAACCTACCAGGAAAAGGAAGAAAACCTAACCCCAAAGGGGCAAACTTAAAAAAATTTCTAAATTACAAAAAGAATTGGGAAAAAGGAATTATGGAAAAGGGAAAGGGGTTTTACCCCAAACCTTTTCCGGAAAGAAAAAAAAACAAAGAGGCCTATAGTGCTTAAAACATTCAATTGTTAAATTTAATCCAACAGATTTCTCGCGATCTTGTTAACCAATCTGAAGGCTCTGACGTCCCCTCAACAATTTTGTCAAATCTCAATTCCTGATCCCCTACAATTAGCTGGCTGGCTATCTATGCATGTTAACAATGTGCGGGCATACAGCCTTCAGCGGAAAATTTTTAAAATCCTACCTACGTGCAGATAAAGTGCATCTAAAATTACAAGACTTACAAATCAGGTTTACGAATCCTGGATAAATTCAATGTAGATAAAAGCAAAAAAAATCATCCCAAAAAACTGGGTGCTGTCAACGGAACATCAAAACAAATGATACTACATGTATTGAAACATTGTATCACATTTAATTAACAAACAGCCACCCAATTAAAAATGTGGTGCAGAACTAGCCATGCATCCATGATTTTCTAACCAGATTAACAGAGAAAGTTTCTCAGTTGGTACCAAAGAAGTAACAGCAAGCTAAAAAGTCCAATGCTCATGGACTCAAATTCATGGTCTCATGGGCTGCAATAAAAGGACGCCTCTAAAAACAACAACAACACTAATCAGCAACCTAACCTGGGGGACATCTGAAAAAAGTGCTTGGGCTTCGATCATAGACACCAATTAGTCTCAAAGCTCAACAAGAGGAAAATTGCACGATCCACCTCTCGTCACTGAAAGGTTATAAGGATTTATGCACCAGTATCTGGACATAACTAAAGGAGCAACAAAATACGCTTGGCATGACCAGGATTTCAGACTAACTTCATTAGAATTATGTAAGGAAACAAACATTTGCAAATAAAGCAGACTTCAAAAATTCCGATAGATTCTATGGACTTTCAAACTACAAAGTTGGTTACGAATAGCTAAAGCACATTCAAACATTAAAAAATCTACAGGCACTACAAAATTTTGGCAGGTTACCCTCTTTTCCCAATTGAAAGCTGACACAAAGTGCTTACCCAAACCCCGTTGAGTTGCACAAGGTTTTTTTAAAAAGCTGGACCTGTCCAGCCTCATTAAACAACATATTCTCCAAAAATTTCGAAATATGGCTGCCCTGCTGAGATGAAAGAACCTCAAGATACTGATCCAATCTGAAAACTTCGCTAACTCTAGGAACATTAAACAATTATCCAGATTATCCCAGGGTTCAATTTTCTGATCAAGACTGTTCCAAAAAAATTGCAGCTAATGGAAGATACTATCAAATCCAGGATTGAAGGGTAAAAGCAAAACCTGGGTACTTTGGCAACCTTCCCAACAGACATCACCCAGGCAAGATACTCATCGCTATCAAGAGAAAAGTCTACCTTGGCTACATTCCAGCCCAGCAGTTTGGCAGAAATCAAATACAATCCAGAAATCCTCGAAGTCAACTAGCTATGTTGAAAGCGGACCCCCCGTTTCACCAGCAGCAGTAAGAATTTACCTGAAGACCTGGCCTCCATGCATCTAGCAAAATTCCTCTACAGCTTTCTTCGAACCATAGTATTTCAGAAGATACTTCCTGAAAAAAATCCTCATAATCTAAGCTATCCAGGTCTCTGAATAGGCATTGCTGTCTTCCTAATCTCCCAGGGAAAAGCTCAATTGATGACAATCAAATTACTGTAGGTTCCGTTTAACAAGCATCAACTTACCGTAGTGGCATTCAGAAGAAGCCTGGCAACTCAATTCAAACACACTCCAACTGGGGAAATTTAATTTAGATATCTACCATTGGAATATGAACAGGCCACTCCAAGGAACCACTTCAAACATCCAAAGATAGGAAAGGGGTTAGCTTTTGACCGGATAATTTGGAACATTTAACCAACATGGTAAGTCAGCTGTTTCCCCTGCTGTGGACAACGACTAAAAATTTATTACATCCATCCAGTTAGAACGGTATCTACCCAAAGCGCAATCACCGTTTAGCAAGCCCAAATTACACCAAAATTGATCAGTAATCCTCCGTGAGGTCACTCCTTTTAAAAGATGCAGATGGCTTCCAATGACAAGTACATAGGATCTATTATAGTAATTCCAAAACTCATTAATACATGTTATCTTTATGCCCAAACATTTAAATTAGCTATAAAATTAAATAAAATTAATGAATATGTACAAAACATGAAAATGTGTTCGCTGATGTTTAAAGCCAAACATAAGCACGGCTCTGGTGGTCAACCAAGAACCATGTGTCGGCGACCTGGCTGCTTACACCCAACTTTTAGCTGAATGCTCCAACCAAAACTTGGTATCTCAACGGAAATTGA
Organism: Protopterus annectens; assembly: GCF_019279795.1. Taxonomy (NCBI): domain Eukaryota; kingdom Metazoa; phylum Chordata; order Ceratodontiformes; family Protopteridae; genus Protopterus; species Protopterus annectens. Next base: position 851,902,162 of record NC_056739.1, on the reverse strand, counting down.
GGATAGGACATCTTTGAATGATTGCCAGTTTAAATTCTGTAAACATATTATGGAGAGGGGAAATGAGCACAGTTTTATCTGGAGGCATCTTTGAAGGTTGGAGTGGTGCCGAGGGGACTTAGGGTTCTGAAAATGCCCACTTACGGCAACACGTTTCCAGACCTGCTTGCCAGATGGCAAAAATTGAACCTGCAAGAAAGTTTTGACTATATGCAGTTACATATAGAGTTCTTTAAACCTATAGAGACGAGTTTAACACAACTGCAGTCTCAGCAAAATGACTTATACCAAGGCGCCAATAGTGATTTGGTTGATGTATTACTGAGTGAGGTTTTGGATAATGTAGCATCCTACGAAAAACAACTATTAGTACAGAAAAGAAAAAAAACTTGATAGAGATGGTAATGATTTTAGTAACGGACATGTCTTTTCATGGCCAAGGACTCAGTATGGACAGAGTACTGTATCTGCGAATGAGGCTGTGGATGCCTCTACAGGTCCTGTTCATAAAACATTAGCTGAGCGCTTGGTACCTTCAGACATTGATAATTCATCTAATCGCAGTTCTGTTTTTACTATCCCTAAGAGTAGTGGGCTACAATGCCTACAGTAGTGAGACCTAAAACTCTTGTGATACGGGCTAGTAGTGATAGGCCCAGTGGGTCTGGTGTTAGAGATGGGCCAAGTGGTTTGGACACTAGAGCCAGTGACCAGGTTTTTTCTCGGCTCCCTTTACCCATCAATATGGGCGACATGCAGGGATCGAATTATACTCGTACAATGAGCCAGCAAGGGAGCAAGAAAAGGAAACAGTCTGCAGAAATACAAAACAATCGAACCATCCAGAAGATGTGGCAAAATGCTACAAGTCCATAGTATTCAATATATCAGAGAAGAATTTGTCAGAATATTAGATTTCACTACTGTAAAGAGGTCTCTCTCTTATTCCGGCTACACGAGGAGATCTAGCCAATACAGTCATCGATCTACGTATGTTTGGGAGAAATGTTATGTTGAAATTAATGTTTGGCTATGAGAATAGTGGTGGCAATGTTTTTAAGAAAACAAGTACATTTGTACCCACTAATCACCCTGTGCTTGAGTCTTTTTTAAGACTTTGTGAGAATGAGCTTGCAACTTTGTTCAATGGTGATTATAGACCACATACATTTAATAACTTGAGTGCACAGGAAAGAGATGCCATAGATTTATGCGGAATGACAGCTCTTTAGCTATAAGTTCAGCAGACAAGGGAGAGGGTCTATTGTGATGAATATCACTTATTATAATGACTATAGTTGAATTGTTGAATGATCAGTCTGTATATGTGAAAATTAATTTGAATGATGTACACAATGTTATTAATAGGGTGAAGGATAATATTGCTGATTGTTTTGCTTGTGGTTGCATCTCCAGAGAACTTGACAAGCCTTTAGTTCCCATGTTCCATGGATTACCCAAGGTGCATAAAAATCTTAGTAAACCTCCATTCAGACCCATTGTGGCAGGGGGTGGATGGGTGACTGAACCTTGTTCCATCTATGTTGAGAAGCTACTGAGACCTATATTGGATAGATCTCAAGTGATAATGAGAGACTCCAAGCATTTGTTTACAGATGCTTTACCAGCATGTACATGGTGGACATGATATAGAAGGTTGTCTTTTGGTTACTTTAGATTTTACCTCCCTATTTACTGTCATCCCTAATGATTTAGGGATTGACTGGTTGAGTAACTATCTTTTTAGGGATGGGACTCTAAATAGTAACACTATTGAATTAATTGGTTGTCTCTTGGAGAGTATACTTGAGAATAACGTTTTCCTGTTTAATCTTGGTTATTTACAATGCACTGGTGTAGCTATGGGTACTTCCTGCACCAACAAATATGCCAACATGGTGTTGGCGGAATGGGAACATAGTTATTTGTTTGCTAACAATGAATATACCCAATACATCATTATGTATACAAGATTTGTGGATGACGTTTTTATTTTGTGGACAGGCTCCCAGTCTTGTTTGCTGAGGTTTGTTGAGTGTTTGCATGCTACCACAAAATTTTTGAAATTTTCTTTGAAATATTCCTCTAATAGCATTGAATTTTTAGATGTTTTGTTACATCAGACAGCACAACACACTTTTTTTACTGAACTATATAGGAAAGACTGTTATAAAAATTCCCTGCTGCATAGGACTAGTATGCACCCGGCACACATTTTTTCGAACATTGTCACTGGACAGAGTATATCAAGCTAACTGAAGAAGTTGGAACAAAATTTTTTGGAGACTGGGTACAAGTCACAAGAAGTACAGACTGGATTAACTAAAGGAGCAGTGATGAGGACCATATTTCTCAAGGTATATTGGTTCGGATGGTAATAAGAATTCTACTGATTGTAAGAGGAAGGTTATATCCTGTTCTTTACAGTTCACTAGTGATAATAAAGAGATCACCAATATCATTAGCAAACATTGGTCAGTGCTCATGATAGATGATGATAAAAAAAGGGGTTGCAGGTACATAGGTTCATAGGTTCATACTAGGCTATCTGCCCTAGGGCATTTATAAGCCTAGCCAGAGTGTGTTTGGCTTTTGCCACCCATTTTAAATGAATTTTGCTATGCCCTTTTTCGAGGTTAGTATACTGTGCCTCTGTCTAACAGTGACACAGAAGTGATACCTGGGGTAAACCTACTATCTCCCATCCACTCATCAAGATTCCTCTTGAAGAGAGTCAATGAGGGACTCTGCCTAACCTGGACTGGGATTTTATTCCAGAGTGAAGGGAGCCTCTGGGTTATGAATCTGTCCCTCCAGCATGTCCTATGTATTTCAGTGCTGAGGTTCAAGTCTCTCGAGCGCGTAGCTCGATGGGATTTGGATTTTCTGATGTGCAGCATGTCTATTAATTCCGGGTTGGACATGGCTTTATACGTCAGGCACAGATCGCCTCTGAGCAGGCGGTATGCCACTGAGTAGAGCTGGAGTTTCTTTAACAGGGCAGCATATGGCATCTGTTTGAGCCCTTTGATCCTCTTGGTCAGGTACTTTTGGAGTCTTTCCAGTTGCTGCAGGTGTCTGGTAAGGTACATCCCAAAAGGGGCATTGTACTCAATTATGGGCCTAATGAGGGATGAGTAAAGAGGCACGATGACCTCCCCTGATCTAGATGTGAATCCCTTCATGATTAGGTGGGCTATATAAAATGTTTTTCTAACCACTTTGGCCACGTGGTTGTCAAATGAGTGATTGCTATCAACTTGGGTCCCCAGGTCCCTAATTACTTCTTCCGTACTTAATGGATTACCACCTATGTGTTAATTTGTGGGCACTTTGTTTTTGCCAAAGGGGATGACTATACACTTTTTGGCATTTAGCTTGAGGCCATGGCTCTGGCACCAGTTGTCTGTTTCTATGAGGCCCTTTTGTAGGATGCTTGTGTCAGCTGGAGAGTCTGTTATGGCGCCCAGTTTGCAGTCATCTCCAAACTTGGTCAGCCACAGTCCTTCCGTGTTAGCCTGTACCTCCTAGAAATATATACCGAACAAGAGAGGTCCCAGGACTGAGCCTTGTGGGACGCCACTTGTAACTGGTTTGGAGTCTGACATGGCTCCAGCAATTCTATCCATGTGGGTTCTGTCCTTGAGCCAGTTTGCAACCCATCTAGTGACATAGGGGTTTATATTTAAGCTGGTGAGCTTATCTATAATGCCCGAGTGGGGTATTGTATCGAAGGCTTTTGCAAGGTCCAGGTAGGCTGTGTGGACCACCTTCCCCTCGTCAATGGCCTTGGTGACTGTTTCAAAGAAATCGACCAGGTTTAAGAGGCAGGATCTGCCCTTAACAAAGCCAAACTGGGTAGGATCCAGTGTCTGTAGGTCCCCAATATCTTTATTTATGAGGTCCATGATGATCCTTTCCATAGCTTTGCAGACCAAGCTTATGGGGCGATAGTTTCCAGGATCCATTGAGGCACCACCTTTGTGGAGAGGGACCACTGTTGCTGTACGCCACTCTTTGGGTACATATCCTGTAGTAAGGCTGAGATTGAACAGTAATTTTATGTTTGGGTTTAGTTCTTCTTGGAGTTCATGTAGGACGCAGCCCGGGACACCGTCTGGTCCCATTGATGCTGTGTTTTTTGCTTTGGAGAGGGCGGCTCTTACCTGAGCATCTGAGATGTCAGGGGGGCAGCACTCTGCTGGGATAGATATTTGCCCTTTTGGTGGGGAAGGGGGGGAGAAGTTTGCGCTGAACCTGTCAGCTAGGATGTTGGCAATGTCTGTGGGTTCGTGTATTTTTTGTCATTTTGGACTAATTCTGAGCATATCTGGGCAATTCCACCCAGGTTCCTAACATAACTAAAGAAAGCCTTGTGATTATCCTTAGTGTCCTGTGCAATTTTTCTCTCGAAGCTGGCCTTAAACGATTTTATGAGTGCTTGTAGTTTTTTGCTAATACTGATCAGAGATGCCTTCCCTTTTTGGGATTTTTGCTCTATCATGTAGTAGCTTCCTCCTTCTACTGTTTGTTTATGGCTGGGGTCCACCAGACAGGACGCCTAACTTTGGAGGATTGGGTCTTGGTTTTATTTGGGATTGTATGATCCATGCATTCCTGAAGGTGTTCATAGAATGCGTTTATAAAGGATTCTGCGGTCTGGGCCGTATTTTCCACAGGCCCGGGGGCTTTGAAGGATTCCACCTCGGTTTTGAGGAGTGTGAAATTTGCTTTAGAGAAGTTTTTCACTGTAGTTTTCTGGGCAGGGGCTGGGGTTGGGATGTGAATATCTAGTGAGATTAGTTTATGGTCTGATCTTACCAGTGAGGGATACATTTCTGGTCTGGAGCATAGAGTCCCCATGTTGGTGATGATCAGGTCCAGTATGTTTTCCCCTCTTGTGGGAGTGGCGACAAGTTGTTCCATAGCATTTGAGTTTATAAATTCTAGGAACCTTTGGGCTAGGGTGTTGGAGCTAGAGTAATGCTCCCAGTCTATGTTTGGGTAGTTGAAGTCGCCCGATATAATGGTGTTTGGAGAGGCCTTCATATTTTCCAGTGTTCTCAGGAAGGCCGAGTGGGGTTCCTGGGTTTGGGAGGGTGGTCTGTAGCAGGCTATAAACTGGAAGGCAGTTTTACCCACTGTTAGTTGCACATGGATAGTCTCTGATGCTTTGTGCTGTGCCACCAACCTGGAGGTGTGGGTATCTTTGACGAATATTGATACTCCCCCTCCTTTTGTGGTTCGGTCCAAGTTTTGTGGCCGAAAAACATGGTATGAGGTATAACCTGGTAGTGCTGGGGTGCTCTCGGGAACCTTGAACCAGGTTTCTATTACTGCACAGATATCGATGTTCTCCATGCTAAGGAGAGTTTCGAGTGCGTGCATCTTGAGGTTTAGACTTCTGGCGTTGAGTAGCATTACTCTTAGTTTCTTATCCCTTGTGATACCTATGGAGGTGGGTTTGTCTTTTGAGCCTTGCCTAAAAGAGGCACTATGGGGGTGGCAGGAGCCTTTGCCAATATCCGAAAGCCCAGGGGTGACAGGTGCAAGCCGTCCCTAGCGAAGCATCTTGGCTTGTCGAGCATGTCATCCCAGGCAGACAGGCATTGGATCCCCTTTGAATGACACCAATACTTAAGCCAATTGTTGAAATTGATCATCTTGTCTTCATATTGTGGCATCATTCTTGGTGAGGGTAAGATGCTACTCAAGGTCAGGGTCATACCGGCCTGGGCTACATGCTCAGAGAGCTCCTCTATGTCTCTTTTCATGTAGTCCAGGGAGGTACGTCTCAGGTCATTCACACCAGCATGGACAATGACTGAGTCATATTTGTACTTGCCTTGGAGTGACCTGAGTGCATGTCCTAGTTTTATATATAAGAACAAACCAAATTTGAAGAAGTTGCTGTGTTACACTACTCTGATAAACAAAAAGGCGTAACGAGTCCAGGAACCTCACAAGTGCTAGAAATGAATCCACAATGTAAATCCACATGAACATACTTTATTCAAAAACGTTTTCGCCTCCGTAAACACAGAAGCTTCATCAGACAAGAAGAAAAAGGCGCCAAGTGTATTAATTTAAAACATTTTAGCCAAGTGACATGATGTCATATCCTTAGCAACAAATTAAGGCAATTAATGATTACTAAAAACCATGTATCTTCACCAGGGAAAATCAGTATGTCTTTAACTCAGAAGTATATACATATAAAATGTATATACACTCATTAGCAACCAGTTAAGAGTATATTATGTACATTTCTAGTGACTATATATATAGAAAATGTCACAATTAAATAAACTTAAAATATAAAATGTAAAATATGAGAACAAACACATCCTAACAATATTAAGCTCAATCCTAAAATATAATGAGTATAAAAGTATATAACCAATGCGCAAAAGAAGTTATATATAAAACTGTACTCAAGTACAGAAATACTTTGCCATATTTAAACCTAAAGGGTTATAGATTTCATGCAAAGGCAAATCTTAAAAAACCATAAAGGGTGTTACCAATAATAAAAAGTGTTAACAAAGACATACACACTAACTACCTCAGGTAACTTCTATATTTTAAAACTACAGAAATATTGCATGCATCATTCAACCCAGGGACAGAAAAGGCATCTAATAGAAGTTGCCATTCTAATTCTTTTATTTCGAGTAGGAGGGGTTGCGGGCCACCCCTAATACCCACACTAACGAGGTCAATGCCCATAAAATAAAAACTATGTCCCACGTGATTTAATATATGTTTTGAAAGGGCGTTGTCGCCTTTTTTATTTATTTACACTACTCAACAGCATCATATGAAAGCAAAAGTAGTAGATCTGCCACTACCTCACCATGTGGGAATTGTAGATATTGTGGCTGTATTGATTCTAGTAGCAGGTTTGTGAACCCCGATACAGGATGGGTGTTCCGATTTAAGAGTACCGTTACTTGTAATACTCTGGATATAGTATATTTGGTATTTGTAATTTATGTTCCAGTTTCTATGTTGGGAAAATCAACAGGAAATTTAAGGAGAGGATTAGGGAACATATGTATGCAATCAGTATATCCTATAAATGTAATGCTTTAGCAAAACATATTATGGAGAGGGGAAATGTACACAGTTTTAGGTTTTTGGTTATTGAGAATATTTATGCCATTGAGAGATTAGGGGATGTAAGTAACAGAACAAAATATTTTGAAACACAGTGGATTATTAGGTTAGGAGCCACTAAAGGCAGTGGACTTAATGATGTTGTGCCTTTGAAACCCACACTGAAAAAGCGTACATTACGGAGGTAGTCTACTGCATTTTATGTTTTGTTTTTATTTAGATTTAGTTTTTATTTGTATATGGCTTTAGTATAAGTTTTTGTGTCATGTGATTAGATAATCAGTGACTATAATCGGGGATGTCTGTATTTAATTAGATCTGATGAAGCGATGGGATTTTGTCTATCGTGAAAGCGCTTATCTGTTACATTTGTTAAATTAAAGCACTTTTTGAAGCCTTCAACGGAGGAGTTTTACACTGTTTTTTTTCTTCGCTATGTTTTCAGTGTGTTTTGGACTTTGCCAATATTCCATTGCTCTGTGGTGACTCAGGCTTTCAGAAAGCTCAAAGACCTCCCTAAGTCTGGGCTGTGGTTGGATCCCTTTCAGACCCTGTCATTGCATTCTGAGGTGGGCTTACCTATAGTCTACTGATTTAACTGTACTGACATTGTGATCAAGACTGTAGGCACAGATAGAAGTCTTCATGGTGTGACTGAAACTGCCCACCATGACATAAGAGCACTAAAAACATACTGAATGAGCAGTTTAGGAGAAGAGTGCTCTGTGGCTAGGCCTCCCTGCTGTGTAAAAATACATACCTCACCACTTGAGAATGTCTTTTGTGATCCCCCTCTGAGTATCACATTTTCTGAGGCAAGCTTTCTCACCACCTAAAGAAGGTGCTAACGTGCCAGAAAGTTGTGCTTTTTCCTTTGCTGGCAAAGTCACCTGAGAGAACTACCATTCTAATTTCATTGCTTCAGTTCTGTATTCAGTCTGGGAGGTGGTTTTCCCATTTCATTCCAGGTTAGCAAACCTTCAAAAAGAACCAAAGGGATTTAGAACTGGTTAAAAAAAAGGGCCAGATCCACACAAATCAGTGCAGGTTAAAGCACACTTTAATGAACACTTCACTTCTCTCTCGAGCTTTGGCAGGAATGCCTTCCAGTACAAAATTCAAAAACTAGAGCTAAGTGTATATACTCCTAAATAAACTCATTAAAGTCATTCAATTAGACAATTATACAATAAAACATTTGACTAAAGCTAATTATCACATCAGTTAAATCAGTAGTTTCCATGTGCATTCTGAATTTAGCTCCAAAGGGCTTAAAGTACCATATTTTAAAATGTAAATCCTTTCTTTATAGAACAACCTAACTTGAACATTTAAATCACCAGTATTTGGAATAACTTGTTCCAAAATACTAGCCTGTAGTAACTCTGGTTTACTGGACACCATGGTGGTGGTGCTGCAGTAGTGTTGTCGCCTCACAGTAAGACGCCGTCCGGTTCGATTCTCAGCTAGAGCATCTTCTGCGTGGAGACATGCGTGAATGGGCGTACCTTCGTTGAAGTTTGTGCGTCAGGCCTGGCAAGCCGGTACGTAAAAAATAACTGCCAATCATTAGCGGACCGGAGTTCTGCTGTGGCGACCCCTTACCGGGAAAAGCCGAAAGACACAAAGTAACTCTGGGTTACTATTATGAAAGTTTTTAAAATGTACAGCAACAGGATTGGTTATTTTCTCTAACCTAAAATCTGTAATGTGCTCCTGCAGTCTAATCTTAAAGGGTCTTTTAGTTTCCCCTATGTAAAAGAGACTGCAGGGACACGTCAAAATATAAATTACATTAGGCATACAGCTGTTATAATGTCCTCTTAGGGTTAAAACTAATCCCATTAATATAACTAAAAACATTTACTACATCATTACATACACAACATGGTACAAACACTTGTTCCTTGAACAGTAACTTCTTTATATAAATTTTCTACAGGTTTAATAAATTTATTATGAACTCTTATATCCTGTATGTTTCTGCCTCTGGTAAAAGAAAAAATATGATGTGTGCATAAGGAATTAATGAATTCCTTAAATCTAAACAAGAAAGGCCGGAATTGTTTAATCAACTTAACTTGTTGGTCAGAAAAGGCATTATATGAAGTAACTATATACATTTTTCTTCATTCATGTTTGCCCTCTCTGATGTTCTTCTGTTATTCACCAAATAATTATAATCATCATAGTCCCAACTAGAAAGAGTATCTTTCAATTTAGTCAGAGCGCTTTTAATATCAATAAGATGATAGCCTCTCCTCAGAAAGATATTTATTGTAACACACATTTCTGTATATAGCTCCTCACTGTTGCGTAATCTATATACTCTTAAAAGTTCCCCAAAAGGGAGAGAATTAAGTAAGTGTGGTGGGTGGCAACTAGTTTTATGCCAGAAGTGGTTGCTATTTTCAAATTTTGAATGAATTCTTATTTTTACTTTCTCACCAACTCCTGTCAAACCTACATCCAAAAATACAACAGTATTTCCAAATTGTAGGCCATCAAATGATTTAGAAGTGGTACAGTCTGACCATGTATTTGAGCTGACAGATTCTTCCCAGAAAGAGCTTCACTATCATACTAGTCCATCAAAATGGAGCTCTTGAGGCAGGTGCAGATTGTTAGAATGTGGTGGTGGGGGGGTTAACTCCCATTTCATCAGGTCCCAAATGGGATGGATTATTTCCATCCCATTATGGGTCTCTAACTTTTAAAAGCAGATTCAACACATCTGGTTCCTGATTGTGAAGTTTTAGGGTCTCGTCACGGACACTGCATGATGCATGGATAGTATTGTTGGACACAAATTATGTGTTTTGGCTGTTCAGTGCTTAGTCGTATCTATTTCTGATTTTCACTCGGGGTGATTAATTTCTAGTTTTAAAAAAAAACTGTTATTTGGGCTTTCTTCAGCACCCAGACCCTTTTACAAGACGCTTGCTATTATGGCCAAAGCTTTGCAGGAGAAAGATCTCTGTTTCCATACCTTAGTGGTTGGCTTGCAGGTTTCATCCAGGAAATTTCTGGAAATGCCCCTACAGTGGTCTGTCTTGCGGTTGTAATGTCAGGGGAGGAATGACCATTAATTGGAAAATGTTCGGACTCCTCAGACTAGCCTTCATAGGCATGAAACTGGATACTCTTCTGTGCAGATTGTTCCTTCCCTTGAAAGGAAGTCCAGGAGGTCATGACATGGGCACTATTGATAAGAACACAATGTAGGATCCATTCTTACTCTTGTCTTTTGTTGAGACATATGGCATCAGTTACACTTTTGAGGGTGTAGGCTGTGGTGCGGTCTGAGAAGTGTGAAGCTGTAGAGCCATCGCAAGCTCAAAGATCTTTTCCCTAATATCAGACTTGTATTGCTGGTCCCTGGAGTGGTGGATAATTCTCACCAACTTTTTCGGGGCCCTTCCCTTCCTGCAGCTGTACCTATTACAAATTCTTAAGATTAATGCTTTACTTGTGGTTTGTGATCACTTGGCTTCCACATGATAGAGGGATGTGATTCTCCATGGAGAGAAGACTCTGTATCTGCTGTCAAGAGCTTTGAACAGTTTTACTAGATATGAAGGCCTTGAAGGCACAGTTAGTTTCAGAGCCACTACTTATTCTGTTTTTAAACAGCCAAGGAAACACAAAATCCTATTCCCTTTGCATTGATGCAGTCTTTGCTTAACAGTGGGTCATACACAAGGCATCAGTCTTTCATTAGTTAAAATTTCTGGAGATGTGAGTGAAATAGCAGACTCCCTGATCCACTACTGTAGTCCTGTCTTGGACTTGTGAATGTGGAGTCCATGTTTGGCTGTGGTGTTCAGAAGTGTGACACTGCTAAGAATGACTTAATTACCACTTGGGAAAATTTGCCTCTCTCCTGTTGATGCCACAGGGCAGGGGGATGATATTGTTGGGTACGATTTCTGTATTGTTGCTTGGGAGATTTGTGTACAGTTTCTTACCATTCCTGACAGTTCTGAACACCATCACATAGTTCAGGGAAGGAGGACTAAAACTTGTTCTAGTCTTTTAATGGTGGCCAAGAAAGGCTTTGCTTCAGGGATGTAGGCCTCTAGCAGTACAGGAAGCTCACCAAGTCGTAAACAAGGGTGTCAACCAAAGATGGAACATCATCCGATTCCATTTCTTGGCCTGGGTCCTACTATTGATTCCTTGATCTTGCTGTATTTGCTAACTTCATGTTTCTAGTTGTAATGAACCATTTACAGGTTGCCTGTGTTCATTAGAGAGACAGGTGCCAAACCAGGGATGACTTTTCTGTTCCCCATCCACTTGTTCAAGTTACACTTGTAATAGGTGACTCTATCGTCAGACACACTGACATCCCGCTCACCAGGCTGAACAAGGAGAGGGTCACGGTGAGCAGCCTGTCGGGTGCTAGGATCCGCCACATAACACAAGCACTCAGGTCACTCCAAGGCAAGTACAAATATGACTCAGTCATTGTCCATGCTGGTGTGAATGACCTGAGACGTACCTCCCTGGACTACATGAAAAGAGACATAAAGGAGCTCACTGAGCATGTAGCCCAGGCCGGTATGACCCTGACCTTGAGTAGCATCTTACCCTCACCAAGAATGATGCCACAATATGAAGACAAGATGATCAATTTCAACAATTGGCTTAAGTATTGGTGTCATTCAAAGGGGATCAATGCCTGTCAGCTTGGGATGATATGCTCGACAAGCCATTTCGCTAGGGACGGCTTGCACCTGTCACCCCTGGGCTTCGGATATTGGCAAAGGCTCTTGCTACCCCATAGTGCCTTTTTAGGCAAGGCTCAAAAGACAAACCCGCCTCCATAGGTATCACAAGGGATAAGAAACTAAGAATAATGCTACTCAGCCAGAAGTCTAAACCTCAAGATGCTTTTCGAACAAACTCTCCTTAGCATGGAGAACATCGATATCTGTGCAGTAACAGAAACCTGGTTCAGGGCTCGAGAGCACCCCAGCACTACCAGGTTATACCTCATACCATGCTTTTCGCCCCAAAACTTGGACGAACCACAAAAGGAGGGGAGTATCGATATTCATCAAAGATACCCACACCTCCAGGTTGGTGGCAAAGCGAAACATCAGAGACTATCCATGTGCAACTAACAGTGGGTAAAACTGCCTTCCAGTTTATAGCCTGCTACAGACCACCCTCCCAAACCCAGGAACCCCACTCGGTCTTCCTGAGAACACTGGAAAATATGAAGGTCTCTCCAAACACCATTATATTGGGACTTCAACTACCCAAACATAGACTGGGAGCATTACTCTAGCTCCAACACCCTAGTCCAAAGGTTCCTAGAATTTATAAACTCAAATGCTATGGAACAACTTGTTACCACTCCCACAAGAGGGGAAAACATACTGGACCTGATCATCACCAACATGGGGACTCTATGCTCCAGACCAGAAGTGTATCCCTCACTGGTAAGATCAGACCATAAACTAATCTCACTGGATATTCACATCCCGACCCCACCCCCTGCCCAGAAAACCACAGTGAAAACTTCTCTAAAGCAAATTCAAAACTGAGGTGGAATCCTTCAAAGCCCCCGGGCCTGTGGAAAATACAGCCCAGACTGCAGAATCCTTTATAAACGCATTCTATGAACACCTTCAGGAATGCATGGATCATGCGATCCCAAATAAAACCAAGACCCAATCGCAGACGTCCTGTCTGGTGGACCCCAGCCATAAACAAACTATACAATAGAAGGAGGAAGCTACTAAATGATAAAGCAAAATCCCAAAAAGGGAAGGCATCACTGATCAGTATTAGCAAAAAACTACGGGCACACATAAAATTGTCTAAGGCCAGCTTCGAGAGAAAAATTGCACAGGACACTAAGGATAATCACAAGGCTTTCTTTAGTTATGTTAGGAACCTGGGTGGTAATTCCCAGATATGCTCAGAATTAGTCCAAAATGACAAAAATACACGAAGCCACAGACATTGCCAACATCCTAGCTGACAGGTTCAGCAAACTTCTCCCCTCCCACCAAAGGGCAAATATCTATCCCAGCAGAGTGCTGCCCCCTGACATCTCAGATGCTCAGGTAAGAGCCCTCTCCAAAGCAAAAACACAGCATCAATGGGACCAGATGGTGTCCGGATCTCGGCTACATGAACTCAAAGAAGAGCTAAACCCAAACATAAAACTACTGTTCAATCTCAGCCTTACTACAGGATATGTGCCCAAAGAGTGGCGTACAGCAACAGTGGTCCCTCTCCATAAAGGTGGTGCCTCAACGGATCCTGGAAACTATCGCCCCATAAGCCTGACCAGCTTGGTCTGCAAAGCTATGGAAAGGATCATCATGGACCTCATAAATAAAGATATTGGGGACCTACAAACACTGGATCCTACCCAGTTCGGCTTTGTTAAGGGCAGATCCTGCCTCTTAAACCTGGTTGATGTCTTTGAAACAGTCACCAAGGCCATTGACGAGGGGAAGGTGGTCCACACAGCCTACCTGGACCTCGCAAAAGCCTTCAATACAATACCCCACTGGCATTATAGATAAGCTCACCAGCTTAAATATAAACCCCTATGTCACTAGATGGATTGCAAACTGGCTCAAGGACAGAACCCACATGGTTAGAATTGCTGGAGCCATGTCAGACTCCAAACCAGTTACAAGTGGTGTCCCACAAGGCTCAATCCTGGGACCTCTCTTGTTGGGTATATATTTCTCGGAGGTACAGGCCAACACGGAAGGACTGTGGCTGACCAAGTCAGATGACTGCAAACTGGGTGCCATAATCGACTCTCCAGCCGACACAAGCATCCTCCAAAAGGGCCTCATAGAAACAGACAACTGGTGCCAGTGCCATGGCCTCAAGCTAAATGCCAAAATGTGTATAGTCATCCCCTTTGGCAAAAACAAAGTGCCCACAAATTACCACATAGGTGGAAATCCATTAAGTACAGAAGAAGTAATTAGGGAGCTGGGGACCCAAGTTGATAGCAATCTCTCATTTGACAACCACGTGGCCAAAGTGGTTAGAAAAACATTTTATATAGCCCACCTAATCATGAAGGGATTCACATCTAGATCAGGGGAGGTCATCGTGCCTCTTTACTCATCCCTCATCAGGCCCATAATTGAGTACAATGCCTTTTGGGATATACCTTACCAGACACCTGCAGCAACTGGAAAGACCCCAAAAGTACCTCACCAAGAGGATCAAAGGGCTCAAACAGATGCCATATTCTGCCCGGTTAAAGAAACTCCAGCTCTACTCAGTGGCATACCGCCTGTTCAGAGGCGATCTGTGCCTGACGTATAAAGCCATGTCCAACCCGGAATTAATGGACATGCTGCACCTCAGAAAATCCAAATCCCATCGAGCTACGCGGTCGAGAGACTTGAACCTCAGCACTGAAATAAATAGGACATGCTGGAGGGACAGATTCTTAACCCAGAGGCTTCCTTCACTCTGGAATAAAATCCCAGTCCAGGTTAGGCAGAGTCCCTCATTGACTCTCTTCAAGAGGAATCTTGATGAGTGGATGGGAGATCGTAGGTTTACCCCGGGTATCACTTCTGTGTCACTGTTAGATAGAGGCACAGTATACTAACCTCGAAAAAGGGCATAGCAAAATAAATTTAAAATGGGTGGCGAAAGCCAAACACATTCTGGCTAGGCTTATAAATGCCCTAGGGCAGATAGCCTAGTATGAACCTATGAACCTATGAACTTGAATTGGGTTAGGGAGGAAATCTGCTTCACATGGATGGGGAGCCTTTTCCAGAAACGGGTTAATCTCTGGGATATATACTGTCTGCCCAGCAGGTCCTGTTTATATCACAGGCAAGGTTTAAGTCTTTAGAATGGGTAATGCTGGTGCTGTTTGTTTTGCTGATATGCAAGAGTTCCCTCAGAGTGGGGTCTGACAATGCCATATGTCAGGCAATAATCTCCCATTAAAAGCCTATAGGAGACAGAATACAGGGATAGAGCCTATTACTTACTCCCTGTATTCTTTTAATGAGAAACCTCTGTGGACGTTCCAATTGTTGCATATGCTTGGTTAGGTACATACCAAAGGGGGCATTTTACTTAATGATAGGTCTAATGAATGCCAAATACAGTTAAAAAATAACTTCCTTGGACTTAGATGCCATACCTTTGTTTATAAGTTGCACAACACAGAACAATTTCCTCATTACTGTAGATATGTGATGGTCAAAGGCTATATTACTGTGTGTGTCCCTATGTCCCTGACTACTGGGTCAGCTCTAAGGGGTGTGTTGGCAATATGACAACTGGTGTCATTCTAAGGGGATGCAGTATTTGTCAGCATGGAAGGAGATGGTCAACAGACCACGCTGCTTTGCCAGGGATGGTCTGCACTTCTCCCCTCTAGGCTTTCGAATATTAGGTAAAACATTGTTTTCCCCCATAGTGCCTTTTTTTAGGCAATGCCAAACTGAAAATGCTTCCGAAATAGCAAATCAAAACCAAGAAAATCTAAAGGCATTACTGCTCAATGCTAGCCTCAACATAAAACTCCACTCCCTGGAAGCTCTCTTTACCCTAGAAAATGCTGATGTCTGTGCGGTCTCTGAGACATGGTTTAAGCTGTGGACAGCACACCAACAGTGCAGGGTTATAATGCCTTCCACACATTAGGACCAGCTACTTCACAGGCAGGGACTGAAGGGAGAGGTGTCTCTGTTTACATCAAAAATAAATAGACTTCAAGGCTGGTCAAACAGGACAATGCACTTGAGGTGTTCCATGTTCAGATCACCATAGGTAAAATCCAGTACCACTTCCTTACAAGCTATAGGTCCCACTCTATGACCCAGGAAACCCATGCCATGTATTTAAACTTATTAGAAACACTAACCATCCAACCCAATGCCATATTTATGGGTTACTTTAATTACCACACTATTAACTGAGAATCCTATACAACATCAAACGTACATGCACAGATTTCTGGATTTTGTACGACACATTCCTAGGACCAGATGGTCAATACACCAACCAGGGGTGCAACCATACTGGATCTGGTTCTCACTAATATGGGAGAGTGCTGCACACTCCCTACTGTAATGCTTTCCCTGGTAAGGTCGGACCACACAATGGTCTCCTTTGAAGTAGAAATAAAACTTGGACCCCCAGCTATACTGGGAATATTCAGGAACTATTCTAAGGCTAACCTCCTGCAGTTAAGTGAGATTCTGGCAAAATTTCAAGCCCCTTTAAACCCTGAAAACACTACTGCCTATGCCAAACTGTTCACAGAAACCCTGTACAAGCATGTTAATAGCTGCATCGAGGCAGCCTTACCCACCTGGAAGAAGTACAGAACTAACTCAGAACACAAGCCACCCTGGTGGAGTCACAAATTCAGTCAGTTGTATAACAGGAGGAAGAAAATCATGGCAAAAATTAGGAGGTGCAGCACCCAGTAGGATAAAAGCAGTCTCATTAAACTAAACAAACAACTCAGAGGGCAAATGAAGTCTACCAAAGCCAACTTTGAGGTAAGTTTGGGCTCCCAGGCCAAGGACAACCACAAGACATTCTTTAGCTATGTCTGCAACCTCAAAGGCAATACACAGTTGTGTGCAGAGCTCATTGTAAATGGAGCCACCTATACTGAGCCAGAAAATGTAACTAACCTACTGGCTGATAAACTCACCTCCAGCTTCACTCCGGTCTCCCCCTCAACCTTCCCTCATGAAATATCATCAGATATAACTCCCACTACTATCACTAGGGAACAGGTCCTTAATGCTCACTCTCTAAGACCAAGAACACTGCATCAGTGGGCCCAGACAATATCCCAGGATGCCTTTTAAATAGCATGAAACATGACCTATCAGGGCCTCTGGAATTACTATTCAACTGTAGCCTCCAAACAGGCTTTGTGCCACATGAATGGAGAAAGGCAGCAGTCATCCCTCTGCACAAAGGTTGGTCATCTACAGACCCTGGAAACTACAGATCCATAAGTGTCACTAGTCTTGTATGTAAAGCCATGGAAAGAGTTATCATATAGATGATCAATAGAGATGTAGTTAATCTCCAGACACTGACCCAACCCAGTTTGGTTTCGTCAAGGGCAGATCATTCCTACTTAACCTGGTGGACTTCTTTGAGAAGATCACCAAAGCAATGGGTGAGGGCAAAATTCTTCACACTGCCTACCTTGACCTGACCAAGGCATTTGACACAATACCTCACTCGGGCATTGCTGACAACCTCAGGAGGTTAGGTACAAACCTGTATGTCACCCGGCGGATAGACAACTGGCTCACAGACAGGACCCAGGAAGTTAGAATTGGGGAGTCCACCTCTACTTAGAGGCCAGTCACAAGTGGAGAGTCCCTCAGGGATCATTCCTTGGACAGCTCCTTTTTGGCATTTACTTCTCAGAAGTCAAGGCCAATCTCAGTGGTCTCTGGCTGACTAAATTTGCAGACGATTTCAAATTAGGAGCTATCATTGAATCTCACACTGACACAAATGTTCTCCAGGAGGGGGTGACACAGACAAACAACTGGTGTCCCAGTCATGGACTAAAGCCAAATGTCAAGAAATGCATACTAGTATCCTTTGGGAGGTCCTCCATCCCTAGTAACTATGATATTAACAACACACCCCTTAGCGTTGACCCAGTAGTCAGGGACTTAGGAACACACATCAGTAGTAATCTAGCCTTTGAACGTCACGTGTCTACAGTGGTGAGAAAATCATTCTATGTTGCACAACTTATAAGCAAAGGTATGGCTTCTAAGTCCAAGGAAGTCATTGTTCCACTGTATTTGGCATTCATCAGACCCATCGTTGAGTACAGTGCCCCCTTTGGTATGTACCTACCCAGGCATATCCAACAAATGAATCGTCCACAGAGGTTCCTCATTAAAAGAATACAGGGCATAAGTAATATTTCCTATGCAGACCGCCTCAAGGCCCTATCCCTGTATTATGTCTCTTACAGGCTTTCGAGGGGAGATCTGCCTGGCATACAGGGCATTGTCAGACCCCACTCTGATGGACCTCCTGCATATCCACAAAACAAACAGTACCAGAATTACCCATTCTAAAGACTTAAAACCTTGCCTGCGGTATAAATAGGACCTGCTGGAGAGATATGGTATGTATCCCAGAGACTGCCCCATCTATGGAACAGGCTCCCCATCCATGTGAAGTAGAGTTCCTCCCTAATCCAAATCAAGTGTGACTTGGACCATTGGATGGTAAACCAGAAATTCATCCTTGGTTTGGCACTTATGTCTCTGATGCAAACAGGTAACCTGTAAATGGTTCATCTCCTAGGCCCATGCTTACACTTATCAAGGGTTTAAAAACTTGTCAGAGGTTTGGGATGCATGGCTAGGCTTAAAAAGGCTGTGGTTGTTATCCTAGCAAACATCTATGAACCTATGATAGCAGAGGTGGATGACTTCCCGAAGGATACTGTTTTGCATTTATTGGCATTTAATTTTAGTCCATGGCTCTGACACGAGTTGTTTGTCTGCGTCAGCCTCTCCTGGATAACATTTGTTTCAGTGTGGGATTCAGTGACAGCTCCTAATTTGCAATCATCTGCAAGTTTAGTCAGCCAGAGACCACTGACATTGGCCTTGACTTTAGAGAAGTAAATGCCAAAAAGGGGCAGTCCAAGAACTGATCCCGGAGGGACTCCACTTGTGACTGGCCTCTTTGTTGATGTAGACTCCCCAATCCTTACTTCCTGGGTCCTGTGCGTGAGCCAGTTGTCCATCCACTGATTGACATACGAGTTTGTACTTTAACTCCTGTGTTTGTCAACAATGCCCGAGTGGGGGATTGTCAAATTCCTTGGCCAGGTCAAGGTAGGCAGTGCGAACCATTTTGCCCTCCTCCATTGCTTTGGTGACCTTCTCAAAGAAGTCTGCCAGGTTGAGTAGGCATGATCTGCCCTTGACGAAACCAAACTAGGTTGGGTTCAGTTTTTGGAGGTTTACTATGTCACTGTTGATCATTTCCGTGATCATTCTTTCCATGGCTTTACATGTAAGACTAGTGAGACTTATGGTTCTGTAGATGTTCTTCGTGTTTCACTGTTGCAGTCATTACACTTGGGTTATCCTGCTGGCAGGCTACCCTCAGTCGGCCTGAATTACAAAGTCTAGGTCCGGCGTCGGTTGCTGTCGCCTCTTCCCTCACGTCAGTGCGCCAGGGGTATAAAAGATGCAGCCGACGCCATTTTCTTCGGTCTTTCTTGCCACGCTGTGCCCGAAGCAGAAGCAGTTCGCAAGTGCCGGTCGGCCGACTCCTGAGATTTTCATGTTCAAATTTCAGATCCGAAGTCTTCATTAAAAGCTAAGTACCCCGTTGGGGAAAACTTTTTCTTGCTCCAGACCGATGTCACTAAAAGTTAATAATTGTATTTCTTGTGGGAAGCAAATACCTCCTAAGGATTTTCATTCTTACTGTATTCCTTGCCTAGGCCCTGACCATGACGTTGCTTGTTGTCAGTTTTGTGCTAGATTTAACCAGCGCACTATAAAGCGCCGGAACGATTTTGCATTTCACTATTTTGGCCGAAGATTTAATTACACAATGCCGTCTGATAGCCAGCCGACTACCGCAATTCACAAGAAACACAAAGAAAAAGAAAAGGACAGGCATCCGAGGTCTAAAACCGACGACGAGGCTTCTTCTAAGCCAGTCACCGGTTCGCCGGCTCTCAATGAGGCGCTTTCGCAGCCCCTGGCGCCTGCTACTTTGGACCCGCAGGCCGCTATAGACTCTCACATGGAGTTGCCTAGGCCGCTGGAAGCTCAAGGTATTGGACCTTCGGAAACTATTCCCTCAGATGGGTCTGGAGCCGCTGAGCAGGCATCTGCTTCTGAGGGTGTTTTCAGACCTACTCAATTGTACATTAAAGCGACTCTAGCTACAAAGGCAAGGACTAAAGCATCTTTAAAGACAAAGAAACAAGTACAACAGCCTCATGGTCAGGCCTCCACACCCAAAAAACAGATGCTCAAAATGGCCGAAGACTTAATTACTTTGATCAGGGGTTCCCATCCCCCTCCTGGTAAGAGGCCTAGGCAAGAGACAGAATATGAATCTTCAGATCAGGTTTCCATTTCTTCAGATTCCTCTTCTGATCAGGAATACTCTCTCCCTCCCTATGAGGATTATGATGCTGAAGAATCTATCCCTTCAGCCTCTCCTGAGGATTATTCTTTTGGGGAAACCTTGCATAACATGAGGGAACATTTCCACTGGGAGAGCCAAGATTATTCTGAATCTAAGAAAAGGCTCAGGGACTTCCTTTTACTCCCACGACACAGGCCCCTAGCTATTCCGCCTGTGTTAGACATTGTAGATGATGTATTTTCAGAGTCCAGTCTGACCCCTGACTCCTTACCTCCAGCTCCTGTTAAGCCGGACAGGTACTACAGGGTGTCTGACTCTCATAAATTCCTGTTCAAAAACCCTGCTGCTGACCCAGAAACTATTTCTCAGGGTCCCAAAGGGGTCAAGGCATCCACTGCAAAAAAAACCTACCCCCTCCGACAGGGATTCTAGGGCATTAGACAGATGGGGAAAGAAGACTTACACCTCTGCTACCTTGGCTATAAGGGCTTTAAATTGTCAGTTTCATATGCTCAAATATCAGCAATATATTATGTCACTGCTTAAACAGAAAATGTTGATAAATTCTGAAGGTGCAGAAAACAAAGAAATGCAGGATTTATTGCATGCAGCTGAGCAAGTTGGAAAGCATACTTTGCAATGTGGTTTTGATTCTTTGGAGGCCTCCTGCAGGGCCGCTGTCACGAGTTCTGTAATTAGGAGGCATGCTTGGTTAAAGGAACAAAATTTACCAGATCATGTTAAAGCAAAATTATTAGATGCTCCATTACAGCATGATATTTTGTTTGGTGTTAAAGAAAATGGAGGACAAAGCTAAAGCTATGCAAACAGTCAAGGATTTCTTACAGGTGCAGCCTCCAAGATTTAGCAGCCACTGGCCTACAAAGAATTGGTCCTTTCCAGTGTCAGACAGACCACAAAAGGGCAGATACAGACGCCCAAGAGGCAGATCCCAGCCCCAAGGGTCTTACAGGTCTAAACAATGGGGTGCTTCTACCTCCAAAAGTGGAGAAGACAAATCACAGCCTTACAGGAAACAGTCCCAATGACTTCCCCCTGCCTGCGCCAAGCACTTCTCTTCTGGCAGCACCTTTAGGGGGAAAACTAGCACTTTTTTCTCAAAATTGGCACATAATAACCCAGGACAAATGGGTCTTAGACATAGTGTCACAGGGCTACAAATTTCACTTTCATACCCTGCCAAGGGCAAACGGTTGGCCAGACCTACCAAAAAAACAATGGGCAGAGACACAAAAACAAGTCTCATCCCTCATGGACATGAGGGCCATTCAACAAGTACCAGAACAAGAGCAAGGACAAAGATTTTATTCAAGACTGTTCTTGGTACCCAGAAAGGACAAAGCCTGGAGACCAGTACTGGACCTATCTATTCTAAACACATGTCTGGATATACCAAAATTCAAAATGTTGACCTTACAGCAGCTTCTGCCCATGCTGAGCAAGAAGGCTTGGCTTATGACTTTAGACCTAAAAGAGGCATACCTGCATGTCCCAGTCAGACAAACATGCAGAAGATACCTCAGATTCAAAGCTGGTTCATTGCACTACCAGTTCTCTGCACTGCCCTTTGGCTTATCTACTGCGCCCAGGGTCTTCACAAAGTGCCTGGCACCAGTAATTGCATTCTGCAGACAAAGAGGAATACAAATATATCCTTACTTGGACGACTGCCTCATACAAGCAGAGAACAAGGACATTCTACTACAGCATCTGGCGTTTGTAAAGAGATTACTACCATGCCTAGGGTACACAGTCAACGAACAGAAATCAAAACTAGTACCCTCTCAAGAGATAATATTCCTGGGTGCAAGCTTAAATACAACTGCCCAGATGGCTTATCTCACGCCAGACAAACAAAGGCAACTGACTACCTATTTCAAACTATTGGCAACAAAGGCCCAGTTATCTGCAAGAAAAATTCTGCAGGCTTTGGACTTCATGGCATCTAATTCCATATGCAAGACTGCATATGAGGAAACTTCAATGGTACCTAAAAAGTGTTTGGACTCAGCATTGCCTTAGCCTGGAAACAATAATTGCTCTCATTCACTGCCTGCAACAGGAGTTTCAATGGTGGGCGAAGGCCTGTCACCAGAACAAGGGACAGCCATTCACCTTACCCCCAGCCAGGCTGACATTGACAATGGATGCATCAGATTATGCCTTGGGGGTACACATGGCAGGAAGATGTATTCGAGGCACATGGTCCGCCAACCAAATGCATCTACATATCAATCAAAAAGAGATGCTAGCTGTTCAGAATGCCGACAGCCCTCAAGGACCTACTTCATCCGGGACAACTACTGATAAAGACAGACAATACCATGGCCATGTGGTATATAAACAAGCAGGGAGGGAGGCACTCATTCTTACCCCCTCTGCAGACTAGCCATGACTTTGTGGGACATAGCATTGACTTACCAAGTACATCTGTAGGCACAATTCCTGCCAGGAAAGATAAATACTCTGGCAGACGAACTAAGCAGAAACTTCATGGATCCCCACGAGTGGAAATTGGATCCACAAGTCTTCAATATGATAGCAAGGAAATGGGGATGCCCGGACATAGACCTATTTGCCTCTCCTCACAACTGCCAACTAAAGAGATTCTGAACACGGACTTATCTCAGACAAGCATGGAAAGTGGATGCCCTGTCTTTCAGCTGGAAAAACTTAACAGTATATGCCTTTCCTCCACTGCCTCTCCTCTCCAAAGGTACTCCTAAAGGTCAGACAGGAGAAGCCAAAAATGATACTGAATGCCCCAGACTGGCCCCGCCAGTACTGGTATCCAATCCTAAGGAACTTGTCTCAATGCCCAGCCTGGACCTTACCTCAAATACCTCACCTACTGTCCCAACAAAACAATCAGATCCTGCACAGCCAACTCAAGACCTTAAATCTGGCAGCATGGCGAATAATGTAGTCATACAAAACGCACCTCTCACTAAAGCGGTGATGGATGTCATTTTGGAGGCCAGGAGGCGTAGTACTATAAAGTCTTATGCTGGAAAATGGAAGAGATTCTGTGCCTGGAACCAGGCACAAGGAATTGACACAGAAGTACCAAATATTCCTCAGATTTTGCAGTACTTAACTGAGATGCTGGACAAAGGCCTGTCCTTTTCATCAATTAAAATTCATGCCTCTGCCATTTCCGCTCATTACAATACAGAGCCACCAGTCTTTTCTCATCCTTTGTTAAGGCAATACCTCAGAGGAGCCATAAACTTAAGGCCTCCAAGGAGATCACCAGTACCTGCATGGGACCTCAATTATGTTTTGGAAAAAACTCACTCTGCCCCCTATTGAGCCAGCCGCTACAGCTGATATAAAGTTTTTATCTTGGAAAACAGCTCTGCTCTTAGCAATAACCTCTGCAAGACGAGTCTCAGAGCTACAGGCACTCATGGCTGTGGAACTTTTTATTATTTTTTATCCAGACAGGGTTACTCTGAGGACAAACCCGACATTTATGCCTAAGGTAGTGTCCAGTGTGGCCCTTAACCAAACTATTCATCTGCCTACTTTTTATCCAAACCCACAGAATAAGGGGGAGAGAATTCTGCATTCTTTGGACATACACAGACAGCTACGCTTCTACTTGAACAGAACCAAAGCTTTCAGAAAGACTGAGCAACTACTAGTGGCATATGCTGCAGGATCACAAGGAAAGGCCATCTCAAAGCAGACTATTTCAAAGTGGATATGCCACTGTATTAGTTTCTGCTATTCGCAACATGGCAAGCCAGTGCCTAAGGGCATTAGGCCACATTCAACCAGTGCAGCAGCCACTTCAGCAGCCTTCCTCAGGGGAGTACCAACCAATGGCATTTTAGAGGCTGCCACCTGGAGTTCAGTGCACACCTTTACAAAGCACTATCATTTACCAGTCTACTCTAAATCCAGGGCAGGCTTTGCCACTGCAGTTCTGCAGGGCCTCATAGCCGCTCCTAATGCTATTTAGCTCCAGCCTCCCAACCATAGCTTTGGGATTCAACCCAAGTATAATGACTGCAACAGTGAAACACGAAGAACATAGTACAGTTGTGTACACTTACCATAAATGTAGATGTTCGAGTATATTCACTGTTGCAGTCCAGATTACCCACCCACCATCCCCCATCTCTTTTTGCTGGAACTTAGCTGCGCTTCTCTAATCTATACAACCTATGTGGTGTATTTGCTTGTAGATGAAGATGTAATATATTTTGGTGCATGCATGTTTTATTGGCATATTTTTAGCCTTCCCTTTTGGGGGCACCTGACATCTGGAGCAAGAAAAACTGAAGAAAATGGTGTCTGCTGCATCTTTTATACCCCTGGCGCACTGACGTCAGGGAAGAGACGACAGCAACCGATGCCGGACCTAGACTTTGGAATTCAGGCCGACTGAGGGTAGCCTGTCAGCAGGATAACCCAAGTGTAATGACTGCAACAGTGAATACACTCAAACATCTACATTTATGGTAAGTGTACACAACTGTACTTTTTCAGCATCTGTAGATGGCTCACCATTGTGCAGAGGGATGACTGTTGCTGTTCTCCGTTCATGAGGCACTAAGCCTGTTTAGAGGTTATAGTTAAGTAGCAATTCCAGAGGCCCTGATAGGTCATGTTTCATGCTATTTAGAAGGCATCCGGGGATATTCTCTGGGCCCATTGATGGCAGTGTTCTTGGCTTTAGAGAGATCATTAAGGACCTGTTCCCTAATGATAGCAGGGGGAAGTTGTATTTGATGGTACTTCCTGAGGGAAGGTTGCGGGGCAGAGAGAGGTACAGTTGGAGCTGAATTTATCGACCAGTAGGTTTGCTATATCTTTTGGCTCAGTATAGGTGGCTCCATTTACAATAAGCTCTGACCACAATTGTGTATTGTCTTTGAGGTGGGCAGACATAGCTAAAGAATGCCTTAAAACTCTTTCCCTGGAATTTGAACCTCAGAACTTCAGGTACTCATGTATGGAAGCATATCTGGTCGTACACGAGAATTGGATAATCCTTATGAATAACTCATATTTCTTTCAGAAAATTCTTTCCAGAGAGTCCCTGAACTAGTCCATTCATCTTTCCACATTATTTAGCATGGTGGAAAATGGAGTAAAGGAATAGGGAGACCATCACTCCCTGGATATATACCACTGGCCAAGATTTTACCTAATGCAGATGTACAACTTTTACAAAAGCAGTCTGTTTATCCCTTTTGCTCTAGGGAGTAAAGGGCTGACACCTGCCAAGTAGGCACTTTTCAAGTGGATAGTTAATTGCATTATCTTTTGCCATTAGTTAAACTGCTTCCTGGAGAAATGCTGTGGTTAGAATCCACTCCACCAAAGACGTATGTGCCTCCATTGCCTGCTTCTGCACTGCAATATTCAGTCATTTGAGCCTTGTTACTTAAACTTTTCTCCATTTTTTTCACCTTGGTAGTTAGTGCTTGGGATTCAGTCTGGAAAAAGATCTGCTAGGACAACAACTTATTTTAGTTGGCTGTTAAAAGGACCTCTTTTGATGAGTCAGGAATGTCTGCCGTCTATCTCCTTGTGGATGGTTGGTTAGCCCCACCTCCAATCCAACCCCATGGCTATTGCAATTCACAGTAAGTTGAGTGAATATACATGTGTGTATTACTTTTTAGCACTGTAGGTGTTGTGTCACCATGTCTAGAGTAGTAAGAAGAGGCCATCTTGCGGGTAGTAACAACTTGTCTGCCTCTAAGGGTGTAGGCACTGTTATATATTGGGTATGTAAACTCACACCCTGCATCACAGTGGAGTACATGAATCTTGAGTATGGAATCTTCATGAAACATTGGCTGAATTATTGACCAGTAGAAAGGGTAAATTGAATGAAGAACCCATCAAGGAGGGTTTCTCTTTGTAGATCAGTTGATACTGTAAGAGCATACCTGCTATTGATTAGATCAGTGTGACTAATGCATTTGTTTACTTTGCAGGCTCCATTTACTCCATTTATCACAGAAATAATGTATCAGAACTTGAGGCATCTTATCGACCCCCAGTCCATCCAGGACAAGGATACTGGTAGTATCCACTACCTCATGCTTCCTTCTGTAAGGTAATGAACTTAGATTTGCTGTGGTGCATCCTCTATGAAGTCCAGACTGAATAAATCCTGTCATTTAGTAAAACCAAGGAAGAAGCCATGAGCAGCAGTTAGAATACTGTGTTGCATATGTTTGATGTATGAGGAGGAAAGGAGAAGGGAGACTGATGCTGCTGAAAGAGTAACATGTTTTAACTCATTCACTCAAGAGCAGCTCAGAAAATGCTCTCTACTTGCTTCCACCATAGGAGAATAACAGTGTAGCCTGAGCTCATTTTTAAATAATCCATTTGTAATACCATACAGAAAACAAATGTTCATAAGTCTTTAACCGTACAAGCTAGAGTAATAATGTAAATGCAAAAGTTGTTCAGCAGGCACTGACCTTTCCAACAGTGTAAATGTTGGTAATGTGTATCTAACTCATTAAATATTTGCCAAAGAATGTTGATATTATGCATATTTTTTACCTTTTTGCTAAAACAAATCACAATATCTTGTTGAATGTGACATGTAGACCCATACAATTTGTAATTAATTTGTATAAATGTCAGCTTTAAAATGATACCATAACCATTACTGTGGGATGATCCTTTACTGAGATATTCACAGAAATGTGACTAATATATTTCTCATAATTGATAATTAAAGCATAATATCTTATCACCTGTAACAGAGACTACATATCACTGTACAGGTTGTGTGGCGCCATGTCAGCTTCAAAACGATGCATCATGCGTGTTGTCAGCATGCTCCTTTACAAAGAAAGGGGTATAATAATGAGAAATATGGCAAGTGTATAACTTTCATAATCTTACAAGACTGAACAAACTGATGTCTGTACATGTGTACAGCATACACAGTTCTTTTACCATGTTGTAAGGACTTACTGTCTTCAAAATGAGGTGTTACTTAGCACATTGACATGTTCCCTAGCACAGTTGTTTACCAAAAGATGAAAAAAAATATAATTTTCATAACCTATGTCCTAAGCAAACTGTCATATCTGTACATGTGTGCGGCATACAGACACAGTTCTTTTACTATGTTGCAAGTAGTAATACAGTTTTCAAATTGAGGTATTACTTAGCACATTGACATGTTCCCTAGCAAATTTATTTACCAAAATATAAAAAAATTAATTTTCATAACCTCACACCCCAACAGCTTCTCCTCTCACAACTTCAAATTATTCACTCTATCCTTTATCAACTTTCTTTCTGTCCTAGCTTGACTCCTCTTATCTCCTCATACACCCCTTCTAGGTCCCTTTGAAGCTCAGACCAAAACCTACTACACATCTACAAACCCAAGAGCAAAACTGGTCAAAATCTCTATAGCTATCACCCTACCATCTCCTGGAACAAACTCCTGCTGGAGATTTGATGTCTTAAACAACCAAAAGTTTTCATATCAGCTGTCGAAGACTTACTATAAAGCCACTGGATATGCCACTGTACTTACCCCCCCAAAAGTCGCCATCCTGTCCTATCTCTATTTCTCTGTCAGCCTTCTATTTATTCCTATTCACATTTACAACCATCTGTCTTCCTCCCTTAACTTTATTATTCTGTCTTAGTCCCTATTAATGCACTCTTACTAATATACCCCCTGCATATCTTATCTTATTACATCTGGCTGTATCTACAATTGCCTTTTTTTTCTCTCAATGTTGATATATTTCCAAATGTAATGTAAACTCAATAACCCTACACATTTTCTATGATTGTACTTTTTTCTCTAATTATAATGTTAGATTTTCCTTTTGTGTATTTTTTGCTTAAGCATTGTTAATGTCTTCTTTGTGTAAAATTTTTTAAATGTAAATATTGTGGAGTTTTTTCTCCCTGGGCCTCCACTGAAATAGGGTTATCACCTCAGACGGACAAACACGATCAACAAATTTAAAATAAAGTAAAAATAACATAAGACCTAAAAAAACTGTGATATCTGTACATGTGTACAGCACACATACGCAGTTCCTTTACCATGTTGTAAGTACTAATACAGTTTTCAAAATTGGGTATTAGGGGCTTAAAATGATTTCACATAAACTGAAACCCAAATTTGGCTTGTGCACTCATCAATGTGATAATGACTTCTAGTTATGTGAATAACAGTGGCAGCTGCTGAAAGTTTTGCCTGACAAGTGAGAGTGACTGTGTTATACTGTAACTGCAGTTACTGTTAATGTGACAATGACCTGCATTTCGTTACTCCAAGGTTCTGCATGCTCAGACAGAGGTGACAATTGCTGCACATAAACTGTTGGGTAGGCATTCATTATATTACCTTGTATAGGTGTTATGTAGCACGGACTCATTACCATCTGTTAGTAGAAGACCAAAGTAATTCAGTAAAAATAGCATAACAGTTGTATATTAGTAAACCCTTCCTCCACCTACATTCCACATATGACTGACAGAGTCAGGAATATTACCTAAAGTATGTTTGCTCTGTGATGGTACTACTGTGCAAGTAATAACATTTATCTCACTGAGCCAACTGCTGAGTAGAATCAGAAACAAAAATAACAAAGTCAGCAATATATAAATGATCTTGTTGATCCATGTAAGACTTACTCCAAAAGTAGTAATTCATTTTATCTCACCTACCCATCCCTGTGTTTAGAATAAGACACAGAAGTGAAAAAGGAAGAAATATTGTCCAAAATAACTGGCTGAGCAAGGACAAAAATCAGTGATAAAATACATCTCACTAAGCTTTTCAACCCACCCAAACATGTTTTGACTGCATGCTCAATACAGTTTCTTGACCTAAATGTTGTACCATAGTCTTGTGTCTGCAAATTAATGTTCTTTATCATATCCTCGTATCTGAAAATGTTTTGTTCATGTCTTATGAGCGAACATGTCTTATGTGTGATGCCTGCAAACAGTCCATTGAGATCAGTGCACTGTACCAGTAAACATAAAGTAAATAAATAAGTAAAGTGGACAAATGGATTGTCTAAATATGCAAATGCTTTTCCCTGACACAATAACAAATTATTTTCCCCAGTAACCCCTTCAGTTGTTTGTGTTGTGTATGCACAAGCACCAAAATGACGCTATAAACTATTTTGCCCAGTGGTTACTTCAGCAGTCTGACCATGTATGCACAAGCACTTCACTGATACACAATGAATTATTTCCCCAAGCAACATTTTCATTAGTATGTCCAGGTATACACATGCACCAACATGAGACATTCACCCAAGCGACCCCTTCAGTAAAATGTTGAGGTATGTACAGTCACCAAATTTAAACATTTCCCCAAATGACCCTTCGGTAACATTTCATAGTATGTGCAACCACCAAAAATTCACCTAAGTGACCCCTTCAGTAGAATGTTGATGTATGCGCAGGCACCAGAATGAATATTTTGTCAAACGAGCCTTCATTAACATTTCCTGGTATGTACATGCACCAAAATGAAACTTTCACCCAGTCGAACCCCTTGTACATGTATACAGGTGTGGTCAAATATCCAGCATTTTTCAGTAGAAAATACTGTTTCAGTTGATATTACTCAGGAGAATCAAAATATACGTGCAGAACCTCTGGATATATTTATCGGCACTGTTATCCAGCATTGCAACATTTCGACAGACTTATTTAGCAGCAGTGTTCTTCAAGACAGTATTTGAATATTGTTAAAATCTGTCCATCGCAAATGTACATATTCAGTCCCATCTCTTTATATTTGTTTATAGTTAATTCAAGTATATGCTTGAAAACTGGATACATAAAAACCTATATCAACCATCTCTGAAAACTGAGCCAAAGATAACTTGTGCTGTGTCTACACCATATTTGCACTAAATAAAATGCTCAGATAGACCAGGACAGAGAACAGGTCGTGGTAGCATGCCATGACTGTCAACAAAGCTGCATTATAACACATAATAGAGCCAGCTCCCAAGACAATAAAATGCCCAACTGGATAGTCTTTTACACTGCATTAGGTTGACACCTTTATTTGCATATAGCATCAGTCTATAAAACACCCCCACCCCTTTTTGGTAGCACCATCATACCAAGCGAAATACATTAATTTCGCCTAAGGCATCCAAAAAAGTACTTGACATTAGGAGATCTGAACTTTCAGTAGGTAGGTGAATGATTCTTCCTGTAACATGCACAACTGACAGCTTACTACTGCACAGGACTTCAGACTGTTTCTTGTGGATGTTGCAGAATTTACTAGTTGCATATTTATTCTGTCATGTTCATTGCCCTCTTGTGGATGTTGCAGAATTTACTAGTTGCTTATTTATTTCTGTCATGTTCATTGCCCCCCCCCTTTTTTTTTCAAAAAGACACAGTAGTACTGTTATCTTCAGGACACAAACATGTACTTGACATACGACCCTCATAAAAATAAACACAGTCCATGCAGATAATACAAGTGCAAAGCAAAATTGACTAAACAGATGCCAGAATTGCACTGTTGCACCCACATCCTCCTTTTTAAATATATTAATGCCATGGTTGCACAACTCAAGAGAAAAGCAAAAATGCCACACAAACGAAGTCACTGTCAGTGCACAAATCAAAACAACATTGGCAACAGTTATATGAAAATAACACCAATCACAAGATAAAGTTACTTACTTCATATAGTTGTACATATTCTACTTCAATATTAGAGCACTAAGTGTAGCTATGCCACATTCAGTGAAATAGACCTTCAGTCCCATGATCATTCAGCTAAAAGGGCTTTCAACAATTTGAATTCCATCATTTGTCATTCAGCGAAATGAGTATTCAACCAAATGCCATGGAACCCCCTCATCTTGGCATGTATCTCTCTAAATATCTTGTCAAACTAGAAAGGCTTCAAAAATTCTTATCCAAGAAATCTTTGCCTGCAGGACCTAGACAAATGCCTGCTTTACTTGCATCCAGTCAGTCCATTCATTCTAAAGGGATGGGAGCCATGTATTCCTAGGATAGGTGGTGACAGCCCTATGGCCCATTTATTCCTGTCCAAGAATCCTAATCAGCCCTCCATTTTCTGCTGAGAGCCAAGTGGTAGGGAATGGGCCAAATTGCTGGTCCTTCAGGGTACCTTACCCTCTCTCGCCTGGAAGAACCCCCACCCCCTTTGACAGTTCTTCTGAGCTCCACTCTTTCTGCTTTCTAAGGCTTAGTTTCCCTTGGCTTATGAGTCTGAATGCTACCAGACAGTGTAAGCTCAGTAGGCTTACACTCCAGTAGGTGTAACACCTAGTGCTCCTACTAGATGTCACCTATGTGGCAAGCCACAGCCACCTCCCAGGATGAGCAAGCTAGCAGCAGCAACTCATTGCCATCTTCTGTAGCATGCTTCTGGGATCACTCGGGATGCCAGTTCTACGTTGGTGACTACATCATAGTTAGGGCTTTACCTTCTGTGCTGCACAGCTGGCATGTAGATTAATTATGGTCTAAACTCCCTGAGCTATTCTGATAGATTAGAAGTCTTCTCACTGTATTCCATTTTATACAGGCTCCTTCATGGTGATTTGTGCCTAGCCTTGCACACCATGAAAGACCCTTCCCTGCTTGGTCCCTTTCACCTGTAAAATGCTAGTGACACCACAAATCACTCTTGTCAAGGACCTTATCCTTCACTGACACATAAATAGAGCCTGCTTATGTGACAGACCCAGTATATCCCCTGTGTATGGAACGGACTTCCCTTGTTCATAAAACATAGGAACACATGATGTACCTTTAAGACCAATGTCAATGACTGAATGGCTATTCATAGATTTATCCCTGGGGTATGTAATATGGTGATCCTTGATTGGGTGTCTAATACTTTCTAAGTCTGTTGGGTTACTTTCAAGGTTATCTAGAAAGTATGCCAACTCCCCCCAGCAGACAAACATTACCTAAATATCCACCTAAATATAGAAAAAAACATGCCCAGTGATCTAATGGCTCCTCCCTTCCACAAAACTGAATTTATTTACAATATTTCCTTGTAGAATACTGGTGTCGACACCCCTTCCTAGTTCCACAAATTCAAATATGTTATATAACCCGTGGTAAGCCAGTAGTCCAGTATTCCCAAATACAGTCATACCCTACACCCTGGCACTCTATGCTCACTGCACCCGATTATCACCAATCAGTGATGTGCTCATCCTTTGCAATACTTGATGGCTTTATGATGAACAGTTCCTGTCAAGGTAGACCTATGTAAAAGGCTAATCAGTGCTTGCTGATGGGATATGAAAGCACACAATTGACCTCAAACTGTTAAGTTTAATGACTGATGACATTTAAAGGAAATCCTGTTATAATTACTTTACTTCATAATTTATGGGGGAAATGCTCCATTCTGGCATTTTTTAAAAAAATATTGAAGTTGGCATCATTTAAGAACTCACATTGCATTGATGTATACATTACCGGTAGTGATATATTGTACAGTAAGACCTAATTCATAATATAGTTTTCTCACAAGGCATTCTTCCATAACGAATGGTATGACTTAGCCAGGTAGACAAGAATAGCAATCCCTTTCTCACACACACAAACTGCTGAGTAGACAATCATACCTGTGAAAGATTTATGCCACATATTTCTGGTCTGTAACATTTAATAAAAAATCAATAATCCACAAAGTCACTGAAAAAATCAAATGGTGCAAGGTTCTTCTTGGAAATAAGCCCACATAGTAGCTCCTAGAAAGGCTGTATAAGCGCTTTCATTCCTTTATTCATTCATAAAAAAACGGAACTTCATCAGATACCTCTCCAACACAGAATAAAAAATCAATAATCCACAAAGTCACTGAAAAAAGATCAAATAGTGCAAGGTTCTTCTCTGAAATAAGCCCACACAATAGCTCCTAGAAAGGCTGTATAAGCGCCACACAATAGCTCCATCTGAAGTTCTGTTTTTTATGAATGAATAAAGGAATGAAAGTGCTTGTACAGCCTTTCTAGGAGCTATTGTATGGGCTTATTTCCGAGAAGAACATTGCACTATTTGATTTTTTTCAGTGGGTCTGTAACATTTGTTTCCTGGGAAAGTCCGATGTAGAACAAGCCAATTAACGGCAGAGCCATGAGAAGAAATGTTACAGACACGAGTCCTTCTAACGTGGGAGGGGCAGGCATAATAATGACCAAATTCCTTTTTGGAAGTACACGTCTCTACCTGTTAGAGCAAGACAGCTGGACAAAATTAGGCGAGTGTTTGTTTTAAATATTGCTTTTACAAACTTTGAAAGGGGATAGAATAACAGATTTTGCACTACTAGGAATATTCAGTAGGATATGGAGTTGGGAACTGCAAGAAAGCTGGACAAAATAGGAACATTTTTTAAATATTTCTCTTACAACCTTTTGAAAGTTGATAAACACTTGCAAGGAACATTTGGGAGGAGTCTATATGCATTGCTTCTAAGAGCAAGAAAGCTGATCAAACTAGGGACCTTTTTTTAAATATTACTCGTGCAAACCCTCTTTATTTGGACAGAACAAAGTAATATTAGGTCAGGGGTGGAGGTGTTAAACAAATGGTGGCTTGGATTGCAAGACTCCCATTGGCTACCATCACTTGCTTGATTAACGGTGTATTAAATCGGCTTGCTGTGGAGAGGAAACTACAGAGTGCATTGTAAGCCGATTTTATCGGGAAAGTCAAATATAAACACCATGCAACTCCACACCCAAACTTAAGATGACAAGGTAACTAACAAAGTTCAGTTACTTTTTCAACTTAATTTTCAACAGTGGAGTTACAATATGGCTGCAAAGTTACATGCGCTGGTAGAAGGCACTCTGTGTAACAACATGCAATTCCTACCGTCTCACATCGCACTCATATTTAAGCACAGAGGCGCCATGAAGAGTTAAAACTGCTTTAAGCTGTTAGTAAGGGAAAACAAAACATTTTGGAAGTCATCGTTTTCATAGAATGTGTAATGTTCTTATCAGAACTGACAGCAAGGCTGGGGTGTATAGTTTTCTGGGTACTGTATACATATGCAGTTCTTGAATTCTTTGAGATGCCTTATTGTGCAAAATATTTGCTAGGCTGTACATACCAAGATTTCCATTTTTAGTCTTAATATGTTTAATAGTTTAAGTATGTACTAGGCTAGCTACCTTTGCAGACCATTTTAAGCCTAGCTAATTTCACTTTTGGTGCTTAAAATAACCTATCCCGTTTGGTATTCAATTGGCCTTACCCATCCCATGGTCGATAGTTATTTTCACTAAGATTAATATATAATTAAGACCATACTGTAGATAATTTTAATAGAGACATGCACAGGATAAAGCATTTAGGAGCTGCCTCTGTCCATTAGATGTACAGCTGGCAGTTTTTGGTTAAATTTGTTGTTTCCCATCCATAGATCCAAGTAGTACTTGAATATGGACAGTGGTGAACTTTGTTTAATGTGAATGTGAAATCTGTTCCAGAGCAGAGGTATCCTGTGCGAGATGGAGCTGTCCCTTCAAACCATTCCGTTGATGTTGCAGGAGCTTATATCTCTTGACCAAGTATTTCTGATGCCATTTGTCTTGCTGATGTACAGTAAATTAATCAGTATTGAGTTGGAGTATGCCTTGGCAAACACAGGTCACCTCTTAGCAGTCTGTAGGATACTGGGTATAGTAAAAGGACTTTGAGTCAGTCATGTAGGATATATTGTTTAGGTCTTGTATCCTTTTAGCAAGATATCTACGGGGTTTCCAGTTTTTGCATGTCTGGACAGATGTGTGCCAAAGGGGGCATTATATTCAATGATTGACCTAATAAAGGGCTAAGTAAAGGGTGGCTTGACATCCCTAGATCTAGACACAATCCCTTTGTTTGTAAGCTGTGCAACATAGGAGGACTTTTTTATGGTAGTGGACACATGGTGTTTGAAATTTAGATCACTGTCCACATAAGTTCTCAAATTCCAAACTGGGTCAAGTCTTAACAGGAATTGTCAGTGTGGTAGTTCCATGGGGTGTAAATGTCTCCCCAAAGGATACATTAATGGATTTTTTGGCATTTAGTTTGTCCTTGATTTTGGTACCAGTTAGTTATTTGGGACCATCCTTCCTGCAGGATGGCTTGTCTCATGTGATTCGGTGACCTCTCACCTTGCAGTCATCTGCAAATTTAAGTCCGCCAGAGCCCTTTGGTATAATATATTATAATATTTAACATTCTTACTGTCAGCTGTGGTTTTTGCTTTGGTCAGTTAGTAGCTTCCAGTTGCTGACATTTTCAACATTGTTTTATTATTACGTTATTCCAACTACTTCTGTATTTTTTGCATATTCCCTGCCCAGCAGTTATTGAGCATGCTTAGTGAAGTGTATTGCAGCAGAAGTAAGCTGTAATTAGTCGCATATTTGGTGCAGTGTCTTAATTAGCTGCACTTTACATATGGTTGCAGTTAAGGTAGTGTGGAAAAGTTTTACATTTTATTCCTTATTTGATGTAAAGACAATTTTAACACCAATTTTGGTACTGCTAAGAGCTGTGTAATATGTTCATTTAGTACTTTAATTGCAGAATCTTTACATCTGTAGTGACTTGAAATTGAGTGTTTAAAAAGGCACAACATTAATTTGAACATGGTGACTGCAGATAATTACTGTCTTGCTGAGAATGTCTTCAAGCAGTTCCTTTAAGGGTGTGGCTCCCTTCTGAGACAGTGATGGAGAGCCAACCCTCGTTTTCAGCAATGTTTATTAGACATTCATATTGCTGTTCATTTACTTTCAGCAAATTGACAGGTATTTGTCAAGTCAAGACCAAGAAAACTTTGTCATTTAAAATTACACAACAGTGTAGCTGTGCGAGATTACAGTGCTTCATTCTCAATGCAGGAAACAGTTGCACACAGAAAAATTAATAAAATATCACAGTAGAATTTTAATACGTAGCAATTTGTAAGTAAAGTAGAAACAACAGTGACCCACACCCATCCCAGAACAGGAGACAAGGAAGACGAGGAACAATATGAAAGTAATATTGTCAAAGTAAAATTGAAACAATAGCAATATTTTTAATTTGTTTTGTTTTGCTCAAGTTTAATCCAAAGAGAGCTCAGAGCTACAGTTTTGTTATAGCTCTTTTGGACAGAGAAAGCAGAATAAAAACATCATTGGTTTGCTTTTTCTGTTTATGGACCATGAACCCAAGCCCATCATCATTTTTTTTGAACTCTGAGACCTCATTAGCGAACAGCCTTCAGGGAATGCTTTGAATAAAAGGGGGAATAAAGCTTAAAAGTAAATAAATCTCATTGCTGTCTTATTTGGTGATAAGAGATTATGGAGGTTGCCTCTGTGAAAGAGTTCTCCCAATAGATTTTGATGGTTGGACCTCTTCCGTACAAGTTTATTCATGTTTGCATTTTGCATCTCCACAACTGGATGTTCAGGAGTTTGTCTCTGAGCCCCTTCTCTATGAAAAGATGTCTGCTGTTCTTGCCACTGTCCAATTGTCAGGAGACTTGCTAAAATTTAAAAGCTTTCTTCTGTGGACTTCATCATGGGTTACCATATGTCTTCATTTTCTGTTTCTTCAGTGTCTGTGGACTTCTGAGTAGGTCATTGTATGTCTGCTTTTTTTTTCCTTGAGCTTCAGCTTTCGCCTAGTTGGACCAGTTGTTATTCTCCAGAATCCACCTCAACATTGGAGCATCTGTCACAATTGTATTCTTTTTTTTTTTTTTTTCCAAAAAAAGACAGAAGTGGCTCAAAAGAAATCAACAAATAAAAACTACTAGTAAATACGGTTAACTAGAATTGTAATATGGGATCCTTTGTGCTGGTTTTCCACTTTAGCACAGTTTTTTTTTTTTACATTGAGCTTTTGTTTCTGATGTCTGGGGCCTAGTGCTTCATGCATAGGTAAACCGATGACAGTTATGCCATAGAAAATCACATTTCACAGAAGAAGAATAAAAGCGCTTTCACTTTGAAGACCAAAGCTTCATCAGAAAACTGGTTACCCAGAAAGTCATGCTGATACCTAAAACCTTGATAAACCATGTGTCAAGAATCGACAAGTCAGAGCACCATACCCGCTTGTACAGGGGCTAATGGTTATCAGTATTAATCCCGTTTCATTGCACATGTAAGATTAGTTAGGGTATAAGTAACCAGAACAAGAGAGGCTTAAACATTGCTCCTGTTTAGAGCACATGTGAGATTAAAGGTTACGAGAGTATATTACTGCTGCCTTTTAAGAAAGTGTCCTGCCAGTCAGGTCAGAACACTAAAGTACAGGTTTATTATGTAGATGTATAGAATCCAGAGCTAGAGGGGTTTTGACTTTTCTTAAATACTTTTGACCAGTGATTTATTTTATTTTTTATTTATTTCAAGTATTATGACTGGGGAGGTCCGTTGGGTTCAGGGAGCCTTTTTTCAATGGACGCCCTGGGAGAAAAGCTCCACATTACATAGTTTAGTTACATGTGCAAGCATAGTAAAGAAACAATTCCAATTTGCCGTCTGTCTGATCACCAAGAATTATTCTTTTCGATAAGTGCCCCGTTGGGGAAGACTATTACGCTTTTGCTACTGCATGTTTAGTGCGGATGTTCATCGTGTTACACTGCTGCAGTCATTACACTTGGGTTACTCCTGCCGTCAGGTGGTCCTGCAGTCAGCCAGAGTTCCAAAGTCTTGGTCCGGCGTCGGTTGCTGTCACTTCTTCCCTGACGTCAGTGCGCCAGGGGTATATAAGATGCATCCAACGCCATTTTCTTCAGTCTTTCTTGCCATGCGGTGCCCGAAGCAGAAGCAGTTTGCAAGTGCCGGTCAGCCGACTCCTGAGATTTTCAAAGTCGAATTTCAGATCTGAAGTTTTCAATAAAGCTAAGTACCCCTTTGGGGAAACTTTTTTCTTGCCTCAGACCGATGTCAGAAAAAGTTAATAATTGTATTTCTTGTGGGAAGCAAATACCTCATAAGGACTTCCATTCTTACTGTATTCCATGCCTAGGCCCTGATCACGACGTCACTAGTTGTCGGTTTTGTGCTAGATTTAACAAACGCTCTATAAAAACACGTTTTTATTTTGCTTTGCACTACATTGGCAGAAGGTTCAATTATAGTATGCCGTCGGATCAACTGACTACCGCAATTCCGAAAAAACGAAAAGACAAAGATAGACAGGCATCCGAGATCCAAAACCGACGACGAAACCTCTTCTAGGCCAGTCGCCGGTTCTCAGTGAGGTGCTTTGCAGCCCCTGACACCTGCTACCTCAGAGCCACAGGCCACCTCCGACGTGGAGACAACTAGGCCTCTGGAAACTCAAGGTATTGGACCTACGGAAACTAATCCCTCAGATGGGTCCGGAGCCGCTGAGCAGGCATCGGCTTCTGAGGGTGTTTTCAGACCTTCACAACTTACCATTAAAGCAACAGCCAAGACAAAAGTACCATTAAAGACAAAGAAGCAAGTACAGTATTCTCCAGGACAGTCCTCCATGCCTAAAAAACAGATGCTTAAAATGGCCGAAGACCTCATTACTCTAATCAGGGGTTCCCATCCCCATCCTGAGAAAAAGCCTAGGCAGGATACAGACTATGATTCCTCTGATCAGGTTTCCATTTCCTCTGATTCCTCTTCAGACCAGGGATACTCTCTACCACCCTATGAGGACTCTGATGTTGAAGAATCTATCCCTTCAGCCTCTCCACCTGAGGATTATTCTTTTGGGGAAACTTCAGATTGTGCCAGGTTAGTTCGCGGTGCGGTAGCAAATATGCCGGGGCGTCGGATGCTCCGCTTCTTCGAAGCGCAAAGACAAGGCTGTTAAGTCCAGGACAGGAGGAGCCGCCCCGCACGGACGCCGTGTTCTTGAGGTGTCGGGTGGACCGGGGTTCCGCCGAGGGTTCTCTGGAGTCTGTCACTAGTTCATCAGGGGTCTGTCAAGAAAGAAGCACATGCTCAAAAGAGCAGAAAGATTTAATTACTAATATTAGTTCTTTGCCCCTCCTGATAAGAAGAGGCCTAGGTGGAAAGAGTTGGGAAGTTTTGAGCAGGCTCCGGATGTTTCTGAGTCTTGGCTGAAGACTTGCAGGAGTATTCTCATACCATGAGGGAGCATTTCCATTGGGAAAGTCAGGATTATTCAGATTCCAGGAAAAGGCTCAGGGAATTTTTTTTTTGCCTCAGCACAGGCCCCTGGCTATTCCTCCTGTGCTGGATGTTGTGGATGATGTGTTTGCAGAGGCTTCTCTTAATCCTGATTCTATGCCTACTGCTCCTGTTAAGCCAGATAGGTATTACAGAGTGCCTGACTCTCACAAATTTCTTTATAAGAGTCCTTCTGCTGATCCAGAAACTATTAGTCAGGGTCCAAAAGGGGTTAAGGCTTCCATTGTAAAAATCCAGTACCCTCTGACAAAGATTCTAGAGTTTTGGATAGATGGGGAAAGAAAGTTTATACTTCTGCAACTTTAGCAGTAAGGGCTTTAAATTGCCAGTTTCACATGTTGAAGTACCAACAATATTTAATGGCCCAATTAAAGTCAAAGGTAGATGCTTGCAAGTTCAGAAGGTATTGACTATAAAGAAATGCAGGATTTGGTACATGCAGTAGAACAGGTGGGTAAACAAACTCTGCAATATGGTTTTGATATCCTGTGTTGAGAGCAGTGTCAGTGTCATGGGGAACTCCAGACATAGATCTGTTCGCTTCTCCACTAAATTACCAGCTGCCAAAGTTTGTAAAAAGGTTTCATCCACAGCCTGGAAAGTGGATGCTCTTTCTTTCAAATGGAACAATCTTGTAGCAGGACAATGACAGAAGAAGATGAAACAGTTTGTACCTACCATAAATGTAGATGTTAGAGATCCACAAGATGCTGCAGTCTACGGTCCCCCCTCCTCTTCCCTCTGTTT
This sequence comes from Protopterus annectens, assembly GCF_019279795.1. Lineage (NCBI taxonomy): Eukaryota > Metazoa > Chordata > Ceratodontiformes > Protopteridae > Protopterus > Protopterus annectens. Next base: position 851,861,945 of record NC_056739.1, on the reverse strand, counting down.
TTAGAGGTGGTTGTGTGGATTCTTTAGAGGCCTCTTGTAGAGCCGCAGTTATAGGTTCTGTGATTGAAGACATGCTTGGTTAAAGGAGCAGAGTTTACCTGATCATGTTAAGGCAAAATTATTGGATGCTCCTTTACAGCATGGTACCTTGTTTGGTGTTAAGGCAGAAGAGGTGTTAAAGAAAATGGAGGATAAAGCTAAATCTATGCAAACAGTCAAGGATTTCTTACAGGTACAGCCACCTCGATTTAGCAGAAATTGGCCAACAAAGAATTGGTCCTTTCCAGTGTCAGGCCACAGAGAGGCAGATACAGACACCCATGGGGCAGATGTCTCAACCTTACAGGAAACTGTCCTAATGACTTCCCCCTTCGTACGCCAAGCACTTACCTTTTGGCAGCCCCCTTAGGGGGAAAAGTAGCACTTTTTTCTCAAAACAATCACCCAAGACAAATGGGTTCTGAATATTGTGTCTCAAGGTTACAGGTTCCACTTTCATACTTTACCAAGGCTAAAAGGAATGCCAGACCTGCCACACAATCAATGGGCAGAGGCACAAAAACAAATTTCAGCCCTCATGGACATGAGAGCTATTCAAAAAGTACCACAACAGGAACAAGGGCAAGGATTTTACTCAAGACTCTTCCTGGTCCCCAGAAAGGACAAGGCCTGGAGGCCCATACTAGACCTTCAATTCTAAATACTTACCAGGATATTCGCAAATACAAAATGTTGACATTACAGCAGCTTCTACCCATGCTGGGCAAGAAGGCTTGGCTTGTTACTCTGGACCTCAGAGGCATACCTGCATGTCCCTATCAGACAAAATTGCAGAAGATACCTCAGATTCAAAGCAGGTACAATGCGCTACCAATTCTCTGCACTGCCCTTTGGCTTATCTACTGCGCCCAGTGTCTTTACAAAGTGCCTGGCACCAGTAATTGCATTTTGCAATCAAAAAGGAATTAAAATATATCCATACCTGGACGACTGCCTCATTCAAGCAGAGACAAAGGACATTCTTCTACAGCATCTGACGTTTATAAAAAGGTTGCTAATTTCAATAGGGTACACAGTAAACGAAAAGAAGTCAAAATTAGTGCCCCCACAACAGATTATATTCCTGGGTGCCAGCTTAAATACAACGGGCCAGATGGCTTATCTCACGCCAGACAGACAAGTTCAACTAACTCAATATTTTCAATTACTGGCAAAAGAGTCCCATCTCCCTGCAAGAAAAATCCTGCAGGCCCTGGGATTCATGGCATCCTGCATACTACTAATACCATATGCCAGACTGCATATGAGGAAATTACAGTGGTACCTAAAAAGTGTTTGGACTCAATGCTCTCACAGTTTAGAAGCAGTAATACCAATGATTCCCTGCCTACAACAGGAGTTTCGATGGTGGGCACAGGCATGTCACCTAAACAAGGGTCAGCCTTTTACCCTACCCACAGCCAGGCAGACTCTAACAACAGATGCTTCGGATTATGCCTGGGAGCACACATGGCAGGAAAATGCATTCAGGGCAAGTGGACCACAGACCAAATGCATCTTCACATCAATCAGAAAGAGATGTTGGCTGTTCAAAATGCCCTAATAGCTTCTAAGGACCTTCTGCATCAAGGACAATTATTATTAAAGACAGACAACACCACAGTAATGTGGTACATAAACAAGCAAGGGGGCACTCATTCTTATCCCCTATGCAGGCAAGCCATGACCTTGTGGAACACCGCTCTAACGTATCAAGTTCATCTGCAAGCACAATTCCTGCCAGGAAAGAAAAATACTCTGGCAGACTATCTAAGCAGAAATATCATGGACCCTCACAAATGGAAATAGAGTCCACAAATCTTCAGCATGGTAACGCAAAAATGGGGATGCCCAAACATAGATCTTTGTGCCTCCCCCACTGAATTGCCAACTACAAAAATTCTGCACAAGGACTTATCACACACAAGCATGGAAAGTGGATGCTCTCTCATTCAGCTGGAAAAGCCTAAAAGTTTATGCCTTCCCACCACTGCCTCTCCTTTCAAAGGTACTCCTAAAAGCCAGACAAGAAAAACCACAGATGATCCTAATTGCTCCAGACTGGCCACGCCAGCACTGGTACCCAATCTTGAAGAACTTAGCTCAAGGCTCACCATGGATTTTGCCTCAAATTCCTCACCTTCTGACTCAACAAAACAATCAGATCCTGCACGGTCAGCTCAAAACCCTAAACCTGGCTGCTTGGCAGATTCATTAGTCAAACAGGCAACACCTCTCAGTAAAGCTGTTTATGGATGTCATTTTGGAGGCCAGGAGGCCTAGCACCAGGAAAGCTTACTCAGAAAAATGGAAGAGATTCTGCGCCTGGAACCAGGCTCAAAGCCTTGAACCTCTTGTCCCAAACATTCCTCAGATTTTACAATACTTAACTGAGATGCTGGACAAAGGCCTATCCTTCTCATCAATTAAGATCCATACCTCTGCCATTTCAGCACATTACAACACGGATCCTCCTTTATTCTCTCATCCCTTGCTAAAGCAGTACCTCAGAGGGGCTAAAAACATAAGACCGCCCCGGAGAGCACCAACACCGACTTGGGACCTCAATTTTGTTTTGGAAAAACTGACCCTGCCACCTTTTGAGCCAGCCAATACAGCCGATCTAAAATTTTTATCATGGAAAACCGCTCTGCTCCTGGCAGTAACTTCAGCACGAAGATTCTCAGAGCTACAGGCATTAATGGCAGTGGAACCTTTTATAATTTTTCATCAGGACAGGGTTTCTTTAAGGACAAACCCTACCTTTATGCCAAAGGTGGTATCTAGTGTGGCTCTTAACCAAACCATCCATTTACCAACTGTTTATCCAAACCCCCAGAATAAAGGGGAGCAACTTCTGCACTCTTTGGACATACACAGACACCCTTCTACTTGGACAAAACAAAAGCTTTCAGGAAAACTGAGCAACTGTTTGTAGCATATGCTGCAGGATCACAGGGCAAGGCTATCTCAAAACAGACTATATCCAAATGTATAGGACACTGTATTTGTTACTGCTACACACAGCATGGAAAATCAGTCCCTAATAACATTAGGCCACATTTCCACCAAGGCAACAGCCACTTCAACCGCCTTTCTCAGAGGAGTACCTACCAAGGAAATTTTTGAGGCTGCAACTTGGAGTTCAGTGCACACCTTTACCAAGCATTACCACTTGCCTCTTTGCTCTAAATCCAGAGCAGGATTTGCCACTGCAGTTTTGCAGGGCCTCATAGCCAATCCTAACTCTTTCTAGACCAGCCACCCAACCTTAACTTTAGGATTCTACCCAAGGGTAATGACTGCAGCAGTGCAACACAATGAACATAGTACAGTTTTGTACCTACCATAAATGTAGATGTTCGAGTGTTCACACTGCTGCAGTCCAGGTTACCCTCCCTCCATCCCCTCTCAACTAGCCGGACTTATCTATGCCTTTCTATCCTATACAACCTTTGTGGTGTATTTGCTTGTAACTGAAGGTATTTTTATTTTATATGTATATTTTTTATTAGCAATATGTATTGCCTACCTACTAGGGGGCACCTGACATCTGGGGCAAGAAAAACTGAAGAAAATGGCGTCGGATGCATCTTATATACCCCTGGCGCACTGACGTCCGGGAAGAAGCGACAGCAACTGACACTGGACCAAGACTTTGGAACTCTGGCCGACTGCGGGACTGCCTGACGGCAGGATAACCAAAGTGTAATGACTGCAGCAGTGTGAACACTCGAACATCTACATTTATGGTAGGTACAAAACTGTACTGTTAATGTCATCCAAGAAAGGCAAGTGCCTTTATGGAAGACGCATTCCACACAAAGACGACCACAACCAGTGTCTCATTTTGCTTAGCGTCTGATCATGACTACAAGGCATGTGCCATCTCTCAAGCATTTGTCCCTAAAACTCTCCACAGTCATCTGTCCCCCTTAACATTAGTTTAGAAAATCAGAGACATGAGAGGCTAGCGTTAGGTATGTAGGGTACTGCTGGTCCATCAGGTGAGCCTCCGAAGAAATAGGTTAAAAAGGTAAGGCCTGAATCTTTGGCTGCACCTCTGGTCCTAGACGTCTCTCTTGAGGCCAGTGAAGGCCCAGAGGCTTGTCCTCCTCCTCCTGCGGGTACTACTCTGGAAAGCTGCTAGGGAGGGTTCCCACAGGAAGTCTGCAGAGGTCTTGCAGGCTACCAGTTTGGATGCTATGGGGGAGCCGCGGATCGCTCCTTCCAACATTCTATGCAGTACTTCTCCTACCCCTTCCATTGAGGTTGTCCCATCGTTCGATCCAGAGCCCAGGCCTACATTGGCACTTCCTTCCCAGGCTACAGTAGGGCTTCCTATTGAAAGGAAACAAAAACAAACACATGCTTCCTTCAGTCAGGAGCCTTCTCCTGACTGACAGGCTTTCTGTCAAGGGATATTGAATGCCTTCCTGACACTTAGGCCTTCTTACTTGCTACTTCCTACCCCAGCAACTCCTACTCCCCCTCCTCCATCCACAGAATTAGAAGCAGCTGATGAAGATGAATCCTCTTCTGATGAATCCCTAGCATGTTCCACTCAAATAGACTGTCCCTTGGAATATGCTTTCCCTGATGTGGACTCCAGTGGAGGGAATTCTCCAGTAGAGGATATCCCCTTTAGAGAAACTGTCACTAAAATGAGAGTGTTTTTCAAATTTGAAAGCTCTCAAGTCTCAGAAATACAGAAGAGGTATTATGACATCCTGCAGATTGACTCTCCTGCTCCTTCAGCCATCCCTCCTGTTTTGCCAGCCTTTCAAGATGCTTCTTGGCTGCATTTAAACACCCTGATCCTCATCCCCCATCACCCAAGAGGCCAGACAGGTTCTACAAGGTCCCTGAGGACAGCAGCTACTTCTTTAAATGCCCTCTTGCAGACCCTGCTGTGATCTCGTCTGCTGATAAGACCTCAGAATTCCTGCCCTCCACAAATCATCTTCCCTCTGATAAAGACGGCAAGATAATGGAAAGAAGGTATACACTTCCTTTACTCTGGCTTTTAGGACTGTTAATTACCAGAAACACATGTCCAGGTATGTTCTTTCTCTCCTTTCACAAGCATCTAAATTGCTGTCAGATCTCCCAGATTCTGCAACAAAAACCCAACTTCTCTTTTGGGGATCTCATCCCAGGAAACTAGACATTCTACAAAATGCAGTTACAATGCCGCAGAGGTTTGTGCACGACCAGCTGCCTCAGCTTCGGCTCTCAGCAGATTTTCCTGGTTAAGATTACAGCCTTTGCCTGAGGACTTCAAAGCAAAGATCATGGCTGTACCTTTTGACAGTGCTGCCTTGTTTGGTTCTAATGCTGCAGCCCTTTTCAAAACCCTTCAAGAGAAAGGGGAGGAACTCCAGGAGCTTAAATACATCTTTGTCTCTCCTGTTCCTAAATTTCACAGGAACTACCCCTCGAGAGCACATTTTGCAAGAAGGAAAACTCCTGCTCCTTCCAATGACATAAAAAGACCACACACAGGCACATACCTCCTAGGTCCCAACCTTTCTTTGCTCAGAAGACCCCCTTTCCAGACAAGCCAGGTATTCTGTGACTACCTGGCAACACTTTCAGAAATTCCACTTTCCCAGCGCCTTTCACATTTCTTCTCAAATTGGACAAGCATTACCACAGACAACTGGATCCTGTCTGTTGTTCAAAAGGATTATTTCATGACTTAGATAACCATGCCACCTTTCATGGGAATCTCGCAACCACCAAAGGATCAGATCCACCTTTTCCCTCAAGTCATTCAAGACTTGAAATCACAAGGAACCATTCAGGAGGTCCCCCCTTCAGAAAGTGGAAGAAGGTTCTATTCCAGAATGTTTCTTATTCCCAGGAAAGATGGCCCTTGGATTCCAGTCTTAGACTTATCCCAACTATTCCCATCCACCCTCACAACAGGAAATTTTTACATTTTTCTGTTGCTTCCTTTCATTTTCAGTTCTGTGCTTTGCCCTTTGGACTTTCTACGCCTCCAAGGATATTCATAAAGTGCTTGGCTCTTGTTATTGCCTTTTGCAGACTCCAGTGTATTCTCATTTACCCTTACCTGGATGACCTGCTAATTTTAGCAGAACATTTAGACACCTTGTAACAGAACCTTCAAACCATCATCTCCATACTCTACAGCCTGGGGTTCAGTCTCAACTACAGCAAGTTGGCCCCGACTCACTCTCAAGACTAGGTTTTCCTAGGTTGCAGGATAAAGACAGACCTTATGATGGCCTTTCTTCCCCCCAGAAGATGCAGTGTCTGCAAAATTACTTCCTGCAGTTGCTCCCACTGACCTCACTGACTGCCAGGGAATTCCTCAGTATGGTAGGGTACATGGCGGCTTCGGTTATACCAATTCTACTCCTAGCCGGGCTTCATATGCGGAAATTCCAGTGGTACTTAAAAACCTTCTGATCACAGCTTGCTCATCCACTAGAATTTGTTCTACCACTTCTTCCATGCCTGAAGGAAAATATTGCTTTGGTGAATTCAACAAATCTCCCAGAATCCAGGACTCCCCTTGCAGCCATTGCCTCCAGTTCAAGAACTGTTCACAGATGCTTCAGATCTGGGTTGGGGGGGCAACTATGGGAAACTTAAAGGTACAAGGTCTGTGGTCTCCTTCCCTAAGGAAGCAATGAATCAACATCAAAGAGATGTGCTTTGATTCTGGCCCTTCAAGCCATCAGGACTTCTCTTCTTCCAATTCCTTTGAAACTGTTCTGTGGTATGTGAACAAGCAGGAGGTAACAAAATCTTATCTACTTTTCAGGTTGGCAGTCAAAGCCTCAGAGATTGCTCTGCAAGCAGAGGTAATGTTAACAGCTGTTTACATTCCATCAGCTCAAAATTTTCAGACCGACACACTGAGCAGATCATGACACAGGCCCATGAGTGGATGAGCCGCAGGGATTTGTTTATGGACATTCTGCACTGGTGGGGTACTTCTCAAATAGATCTCTCTGCCTCCCCTGTGAACAGACAACTTCCCAAGTTCTGTGTCAGAGTCCCTCACCCTCTGGTCTGGAAGGTGGTTGCCCTGTCATTCTCTTGGAAGGGGATGTTTCTTTATGCATTCCCCCCTTCCCCCTTATTCAAAAGGTCCTCCAGAAGGTTCAGAAGGACAAACCAAAAATCTTGTTGGTGACCCCCATTTGGCCAAGACAGAACTGGTTCCCTCTTCTGCAGTTAACCAGAGGCAGTCATCACAAGTTACCTTACAGGGTGGATCTACTCGCACAAGACAAGGGATCTCTCATTCATCCACATTTAACAACACTGATCCTGACCTTTTGGGATGATAGGCTTCTGATCCCTCTCATACACCTTTTTTTTTTTTTTTTGAGCACATGCTTCTTGTCCTGCAGGAGGCCAGAAACTCACTACAAGGAGATCCTACTTATCCAAGATCCTCCATCTGGTGTCTTAATAAGAGGGTAGATCCATTTTCCATGGTTACCCCCCTTAGTCTTTTCTTACTTGTGTGAACTGCTTAATTATGGATTAGCCTATTTTTCAGTTAAAGCCCGTCAGCTGTTTCAGCATGTCTGCCTTTGTCTCCTTCCTTAGCATCTAGATTAGAATGCAAACTTTTCTTAAAAGGTGTCCTGCACATTAGGCCTCCAAGGAAACCTGTCCCACCTCCATGGGGCCTAAATTTTGTTTTGGAAAAGCTGACCCAAGCCCCTTTTGAACCTGCTGCTGCTTCCCTAAAATGTTGTACTTGGAAGACTGTTCTACTGGTAGCTATTACTTCTGCTAAGTGAATTTCAGAACTCCAGGTTTTAATGGCATCTCAGCCCTTTCTGATTTTTCAGAAGGATATGGTATCCCTTTGTACCAATCCTTCTTTCATGCCTAATGTGGTTAATAACTTAATCAAACTATTCATTTACCCATATCTTTCCATCACCTCAAAACTCCAGTGAGAGGGTGTTGCACACTTTAGATGTATACAGACAACTCAGATTTTACCTGGACAAAATCAAATCCTTTAGAAAATCTGAGCAATTGCTCATTTCCTTTCACCCCAGGACACTGGGAAAACTTGTTTCTAAACTGACCATTTCTACTTGGATCTCTAAGGCTATTACTTTTTGTTATCCCTCTCAGGAAAAAGCTCCATCTCCCTCTATTAAAGCACATTCAACCAGAGCTGTGGCTTCATCTGGAGACTTTTTTAAAGGAAGCAGTAAACCCAGGGAATCGTAAAAAACTTTTTAATAACGTAAGCCAACGCTTTCGGAGAGCTCAATGTCTCACCTTCTTCAGACAAAACATAATGAAACCATTTTTAAAAACCATCGTGTATATATTACAACCTAATCAATTATCCAATTATGCATTAATTAATAATTAAAAACACTCTTTAAAGCCAGAAACATCTAAACATTAAAAATCAAATCGTTCAAACCAGGGGGCATATATGCTATTAATAGAAAAGATCTTAACAACGCTTTGGCAAAGCATGTCTACGATTTCCCCGACCACCACTTTAAGTTTGTTGTTCTTAAGAAGGTTAACTCGGACATTAGGGGTGGTCCTTGGCAGATTCAACTTGAAATCCATGAACTCTTCTGGCAAATCCGTACGGCTGCTTATATGCCCCCTGGTTTAAACGATTATGTTTCTATTAGTTGCATTTTGAAAAACCTTTCTTTGAGAAGATAAGGTCCTATGCAGTTCAATGTGTACGTTTGCCATTGGCTGTAATGCATTCCAGTTTTAAATTTATTTTTATTTTTATGTTTGTTGAAGTTTATTTATGGTACAGTTTTACTACTGAAATGTGCTTTACTGCTGTTTTTCTTTCTATTTGATTTTTAATGTTTAGATGTTTCTGGCTTTAAAGAGTGTTTTTAATTATTAATTAATGCATAATTGGATAATTGATTAGGTTGTAATATATACACGATGGTTTTTAAAAATGGTTTCATTATGTTTTGTCTGAAGAAGGTGAGACATTGAGCTCTCCGAAAGCGTTGGCTTACATTATTAAAAAGTTTTTTACGATTCCCTGGGTTTACTGCTTCCTGTAGCTCGTTTTTCGTAATTTATTTAGTTTGTTGTCTTGTTCCTTTGATTTTAGTTTGACTTTTTTAAAGGACTGGACACTGCTTCAATCCTAGAGGCAGCTGCTTGGCCCTCCGTCCATACCTTTATAAAACACTACACACTAGATTCCATTTCCATTTACAGAGCAGGTTTGCTAGAGCAGTTCTGCATGGCTTTGTGGAGACTTCTTGTGCTGCTTATCCCCCTTCACACTCATGAGCTTTGGTATTCTCCCTCATGTTATGAATACTGCAACATATGAATAGGAGGACATAGAATTGTTGTTTACAATCTTACCATAACTATAGATGTCCTTCTCTTCCATGTTGCAGTATTCTATCCCACCCTCATTCCCCCTTGGTTCATGATTTCCTTGGATTTTACCTAAAATTTATTTATCTCCTTTTCTAGGGCTGATGTTCTGATTGGGACATTCAGTAATGAGGATGGTGCATGCAGACATCACTTTTGTGGCCGATGCTTGGCTGTACTATGTGCAATGTCACACATACCTTGCAGTCGCTTAAGTCTTTAGTATACTGACCGGACGTTTGGGTCGCTTAGGCAGAATCTCCTTCATGTTATGAATACTGCAACATGGAACAGGATGACATCTGTGGTTATGGTAAGATTTTACCCAACTATTTTTTTCAGTTTTAAAGCAGATGGACCCATGTTGTGCAGAGCTATAGTTGTTGCAAGTGCTTGACTTTCATTTGTTGCTAATTCCTCAACACTTGTTGACTTTCATTCAGAGTTGTAAGCTCTGATGTGTTTTTCCCAAAGGTGGAATGACTGCCATTTCTTCCTTTATGTTGTAAGGCATGCATAATACTGTACTGAACCAGAACATCTAGCTGCTTTTTTATTACTTGTTTTTACAGAATCCTGATTAAAAGAATTGTCACTTCATCAATGTCGAAGATGATCCTGGCTTACTTCTCTGGGATGAAAGCCATTAAGAAGTCTCATCATTTATTAATTTCCTTCATCTGTAATGAATTGGGGGCTCCATTTGGAAAACAATAATTCCTTTGAAATTAGGAGCTTCGGTGCAAAAAATTAACTCTAGATCACGCAAAGCTTTATAGACATTTGCTTTAGTTCATTTTGCCACCTTTGAAATGGACCTGTTCTGCTGTTATCCAGGGAATGCTGAATATGACTTTCAGTCATTGTGTGGATGTAATATAGCTTGGTGTACTCAGTGTAATGATTTACCAGAGAGAAAAGAACAGTGGATGCAATGCACTCAGTTGAACAGTAACCCCCATCACTTCTTCCCTTTCTTGGCTAGGTGACTGCCTTTTTAATTCATTGCTTGGTCCTTGCGCCTTCTTTGGGCTGAATGACTGTGTGAGTTTTGTATTGAGTTTAGAAGATATTACAGCCAACAGGCCCAACATGTAGGTAGGTAGGCATATATTGGAAGTTGCTGTTATACGTCATGCTGCCAGTTATTTATCATAAGGTGGACATAGTAGTAGCTTGGTGATTATTTCGTACACTTGCACATGCTCAGAGTAGTAGATGAAGACTGAAGGTAATATTTATATTGTTATACTGAGTCAGATTAGTACTTTTGTTGTACTGGGCCAGATGTAAGAGTCCCAAAGCAATGTCATTACTGAATATTGCTTGTGATTCATGTTGGTTTGAGCAATGCTGTGGCTGTTATGTAACTTGACTCTACACCCAACCCCGCATCCTGGTTCAGTAGATTTACTCGTACTCCTCTTCTGGGCAGCGAGTATCAGATTAGGGAGTTATTGAGGGCTGACAGGGTGAGTTAGCTGCCACAGAACGTTAATCCAGAATGAATATCTCAGTCATAGTGATACATACCCAAGTATAATGAATGAACTAGAAAAGGGGAATGGTTCCAGTCCATCTACTGACCTGAGAGATATGACTGTTTGACCTTGAATGGGCCCTTGTGTTGAGGAATATCCTGTCCATCATCCATAGCTGATGAAGACAGTGCCTGCTGCCCACACCGTATATGCTGCTGGATGCCCATACTACATACCTTATCCACGACTGTGAGCATGGACATATGCTGGTAGGTCAGGGCATGGCACAATATATTCAGCTTGGGAGGCTGAGGACAGTGTTGTGTCCTTGACACTTGTCTGTCAAGGGTTGAGTCCTTGTTTGGTTCCTTCCTGGGTAATGGGTATGCTCTTCCTTAGGGCTGGCATAATGGCTGAGGTGTTTATCACACAGACACAAGGTACAGGGTTTAATTCTCACCTTTAAGAGAAACTGGATAGGCTTAAAATGCCCCACAAGGGCAACTAGCCTAGTACTTGAGTAGGAATCAGAGTCCCCTTTCTTGCCAGCTAAGTCCGCATTTTTCTAGAAAAAGGAAAAGTCTGTTTGGATGCCCCGAACATAGGACCTCTGCATTGTCCTTAGGCTAGCTGGTCTCTTTTTAAACACTTTTGTTATTTTTATTAAATTATTGCTTAAAAAACATAGAAATGCATACATTAACAGAAAAGTGAGCAAACTATATTAACATTTTTTCTGTTTGCGTAAATTATACATCCCTTTTTTTGTAGTGATCATTCCAGCATTACATACTTTGCTGAATTACTGCCTTCATTTGAACCTCACCCTTTCTCCTCCTGAGCATTGTTCTGTATAATTTGTTTCAACAGTTTGCATTTATTTCTGTGTAATTTGCTCATTCCCCTTATCTAAAGATCCCTCTTCTAGCTTTTTTTCTCTCTCAGAATAATCAATACTTCAAGTACAGCTGGTTTAGACTTTGATTTCCATTTTCTAGTAATTGCTTTTTTGGTAGTCAGTAGAATTAAACTTAATAAGGCCTTACCATGTCTGCGTGGTTCAGATCCTGTGCATCAGCTCAAAAAAAATCATGTCCTTAATTACCACTATTTGCTCACCCAGTATTTCTGAGTACTCTGTGGGGATTTTTTTTTTAATTTGCCAACTCATTACACTCTCAAAACACATGTTCCCAGTTGCCTCTTTCTTACCCATCACACCTGCAACATTTGTTATCTACCTGAGGAAAGATCTTCTTCGGGGTATAAAAATACCTGTGCAAACTCTTCCAAGCAAAGATCCTTAACCTTCTGGATTTTGTTGAATAATTAAGAGCCATACATATGTCCTTCCATTGATCTCTTGTAAATTGCTTTTCCAGTCTCTCTCCAATATTTTCTAGCCTCATCTAATAGATTCTAATATTTGTCTTATTACCTTTCCCTGTCTAATTATTTCCTCCCAGTATCTTGGTTCCTTTACCATGTTTCTCCAGTAAATTCCAGCCCCTCTTGTGTGTTTTCTGTACCCCTAGTTGCAGTTATCAGTATTGACAAAATCTCCTTTCACTGTTCTGGTGTTAGCTTAGTTCTTAGAAGACCATCTGCTACTTTATGAATGCAATATTCTGTCTGGTGGTTCTCTTTAAGGATCTTCATACAAAATGCCACTCTCTCTCTCTCTCTTGAACCCCCACCCCGCTTCATCATAATCCCTTTCCATTTTGAATTTTAACCTTCTGTTTGTGTTATAGATACGTGTCATAATGTGGAGCTCCATATATCCCTTCAAATCAGGTAATCCTTAACCACCTTGTTCTTTTGGAAGGTTCAGTGTATCCCACTTAACTCTTGCCCACTTCCCCCCTCAGATAAATTCTTTCAAAACTCTATTATTGTCCACAACTTCTCCTGTGGTTGATAATTTTATATATGGTCAGACATATTTTAAAGGGGTTTAAAAACATTTTCATTGTGGGTATCTTGCAATCCATATCTATAAACAGGAGCTTCCAGCTTCTCCGTTTTTGTATAATCTTTTATTTAGTGTCTTTAGTGTCTTGTATGTCCTTCGCTGCCATAACTAAAGCCTTTTTATTTCATACTCTTAAATATTACATCTTATTGTGTCTCCATAAATATGGGTATTGCTGAACTAATTTGTGTGTGTATACATGATATATAGCTATAGCCTTTGTTCTATAATTTTAAATCTCGAAAGAGTTTAAACAGTCTCAAATTGTTCCACAACATTGACATGGCCTTTTCTGGATTTATCCGGTACAAAGACCATTTGTAAATAAAACTATCTTTTCTTGGTTATCGTATAATTATGTCCATAAGTTTCTGAGTTTTTGTTCTCTTTGCAGTGGCTCTAAATATAAATCAATTAAAGGGAAAGGGGGCACTTCTGCCTAGTTCCTGTTTTCAGAAACCACTTATTAGAGGGGAACCTTCCCCACTTTAATTTTTGCCTCTGATCCTACTAATTAACTTTGGTATTGTATCAGGAAATGCAAATGCTTACATTGCCCTTCTCATAATATGCCAGCTTACTCTGCATCAAAAGCCAGCAACAACAGTGGACATTTCTTAATATTTTGCTTACCTCTGGGTCATCATTGTTCTATTAATGTTATCAAATGTTTGCCTCCCTTCCACAAATCCACACTGACCCATATCTGTCAATTTTGGCAATACCATTCCCATCCTTTTAGCTTGTACAGACATAAACACTTTATAATTGTGGTTTAAAGTTGAAATGGGTCTGTATGAAGCTGGGTCTGATGGGTTTTTACCCTCTTTGGGTAATATAGCCACCACAGCTTTCTCCTGTTAAAATACTGTTAAACAAAAACTTCTAGATCTTTCACTTTCTTCCCTCCTATCTTCCAAACTACCCAGGAATAACAGATATTCCCGGAGAACTTCCTGCAGATTGATTATATCGCACTACGTTTTCTCATCTCATCCTATCTTAACTATTAATTGTTGAGCTTCTAACCTTGGCATGCTTAACGTCTTTTACAAATATTTACATTTGTGCTTTTCTCTTGATTTCCATATTCCTCTGCCTTATACAAATTTTCATAAAATATCAGAAATATCTCTAAATCCTGTACAGGATATCTGGTTATTTTGCTTGTTATAAGCTCCCTAAATTTGGCAACAATCCTTTCTACTTTCCTTGCCTAAGTCATTGTGCTAAAACTTTTTGTCCTCTGAAGTTATTATGAAAAAATATATGATGTTATGTAGTCCAATCTCGCCTACATTCTTACCCATGGGTTCGGAGCTGAATGTCGGCTCCGACTCTGCCATACTTTTTAGCTCGAAGTCTTTCTATAGGCTGGGCTAAGATGGTATCCCATGCTGCACTGCTCTCTATCCCCAGATCTCATTTGCCGCTCGTGTAGCTCGGATGTGGTCTCACTCTTGGCTGTGGCTAAGTACCCTTTTTCTTATATCAGAGAAGTTTTTGCAAAAAAGCTATTTTAATAGCTATTGTGTGTGTTCTTGACTATATTGTGGAAAAGTTGTGTGTTTTTTTTTGTTGCATATTCTGTGGTATCCCACTAGCTGTTTCCAATGGGCTAGGCCCGTTTCAGTTAGAGGACCTAGTCTGTCCCCTTGCTTTCCTTGTGTGCTAAAGTCTTTCCTCGGACTAAAACCATTCCTCTACCTCGTATTTGTGTCTAAGGATCGTTTGAGTTAGAGATCTTTGTGGTGTTCTGTCTATTGTTTGGCTTTTCCCGCGCTTGTGGCTGTCTGACCGTTGATCTAATTTTCAGTTAGTTACTTGCTGTTGGTCAACTATGTCCAAGGATACTAAGGAGCATAAGCCCTCGGGCTTCAAGAAGTGCTCCAAGTGCAGTTATAAAATGTCCATCACTGATGGACCCTCTGTGTATACTGTCTGGGAGCGATTCATCTCCAGGAATTGTGTAGTTTCTGTCATGCCTTTAGCCCGCGTGTTCTTCAGGAAAGGAAGAACAAATTCATTTTGAAGGCACTTCTGAAACCCTCCTTCGAGGAGGGTCTGGAGAGTGCTTCCAGCTCTAAGGCAAAATCTTCCAAAGCAAAAAAGCGATCTCCGGCTCCATCAGTCTCCTCGGAGCCACTGGAGAAAATAGTCTTCATCGACATCCTTGGCTCCATTGTCCTTGGGGCCGCAGGAAGTGTCAGTGATTATGGAACCTGCTTCGGCTCCAATTTTCTTGGAGCCTGTTCGGAGCCGGTCGCCTAGCATTAGGCCGGTATCCCCTCCTCGCAGGTCCCCCTTCAGAGAGGAGGCCTCGATCTCCTTCCCTGTCCTCCAAATCTTCCAGGACCTTATCAGATGTGGACGTCGATAGAGTGGTGCAGAGACTTCTTCAGTCACCGGTACAGGCTAAATTGTACTCTGCTCCGACCCAGTCTGTTCCGGAGCCGGTCCTTCAACCCACATCGATACTTGCTCCTCCGAGCACATATCCACTTTCATAGCCGGAGTGCTCGGCTCCATGTGATGTCCCTAGGTTGGTTCCGACAACCCCTTTTGGCTTATCTGTTCCAACGTCCGCTCCGACCCCGTAGGCGCCGTCCACGGGTTTCAGGACTCAGGATTCACTGGTCGGACCCGAGGGAGAGGCTTCGGGACACCTCTCAGCTCCTAGTCTCCCTCTCGGTGCTTTGGCACGGGGAAGCCTGACTCCTGTTTCGGCTTCGGAGGCTGGTCGTTCTTTGGATCTGTGAGGACCAGCCTTCGAGGCTATGCGGAGCGCTCTGGCCAGGTTGTCAGTGGCATCATATGGGTCGGTCACTCTGTCCCCTAGAACACCGGTGCAGGTCTCTGATCGCCATCTGTCTCTGGACAGCGGAGCCACAAGGCCTCAGGGTACCCCCATGAGTGGTCCCCATATTTCTGAGGGTCCCTCAGAGTTTTTGCCTGAGGAGCCACCGAGAAAGAAAACGTGCAAGAGGAAGCGCATAGATTCCCAGGATGAGTCTCTCACATCAGACACCGACCTCGAGGAACCAGAAGGGTCCCCTTAGTCATTCTTTGAGGAGGTTTCTTTCTCTGACATCCTAGAGATTTTGAAGCAAAGAGGTGACTGGCCATCCAAAGGCCCCTCTGACAAGGAGTCGGTCTTCCTGAAGGCCTTTGGTGCTCAGCCTTCCACCTCTTGGGTATCTCCACCCTTCGAGCTTCTGGATTTGGTTTGTCAAAGGGTGTGGGAAACCCCTGACTCTGTGGAACCAGTCCCCAGGCGACCCAATACATTTTTGTCTGCTCCTCCTGATAAGGAATTTCTATCCAAGGGAGTCCCTGTGGATGCTATGGTAGTGGCAGCTGCCACCCAGAAGGAATTAGCTGAGACTTCTTCCACCGTCCATCCCCCTAACAAGGAGTCTAGGACTATGGACCGGTACGGGAAGCGTACGTTTTCTTCAGCGACCTTTACCTTATGGTCACTGAATTACTTATCACACTTTACACAGCTCCAGAGAGATCTCCTAAAGGAGCTTGGAGATATTCTCACGGGTAACGTTTCTGAGGAGGTGGCCCAGAAGGTTAACGCTCAGATATCTACCCTCAATTCTATTGCAAACTCCTCCATGAGGCTAATCTCCTACGCAGCCGAGGGAGCGATTAGGGCAGCAAGTTCAGGAGTTGCTCTTAGGAGGCAGGCCTGGATGCGCCTTTGACATTTCGCGGAGGCCTTCAAGTCTTCATTCACTGATGCCCCGTTTGATGGTTTCTCTTTGTTCGGAACCAAGGTGATAGACACTCTCTTACTAGGTGCGAGCAGGAGGGAAAAACTCTGTCTGCCGTAGGAGTCCATTTTTCCCTTCCCTCTAGGCCATATCCCAAGGCCCAGAGGGGTGGCAAAATGTGGTTCAAGAAATCACAGAGGTTTTTTCCCAGTGCACAAGGTGAGCCCCCCTCCAGAGGCAGGGGAGGGGGTGGTTATTCAGGAAGCCGCCGCCCTAGGGGCATAGGAGGCCCTCGCAACTCGGGAGACCACGATTCCTTTCGTGGTTCTCCCTAGCGCCGCTCCTGATGGGAGGCCTGACTGTGCGTTTGCAGAGCCAGTCGGGGGTAGAATCTCATTATACCTGGAGGCCTGGAAAGATATCACCCAGGACCAATGGGTTCTACGAATAAGTTCCGGAGGATATGTCATTCCCTTCTCGTCAAGTCCCCCTCCAATCAAGAAAATCTCAAATGTTCCACCCAGTCAAAGGGATTATGCAGATTCAGAAGTTTCAAAGCTGCTAGAAAAAGGAGCCATCCAACATGTCCCCTCAGACCAGATTGGATTAGGGACTTGCTCCAGATTCTTTTTTGGTGCCAAAAAGGACAGGGAACCTGGGACCCATTTTGGATCTCGGCCGACTGAACAGCTATTTGCAAAAGTCCAAGTTCCGAATGGTCAGGTTGCAGTCTATTCTCCCATTGTTGGGAAAAGAAGTGTGGATGTGCTCCATCGACCTCAAGGATGCATGCTACCACATAAAGATGGACAGGGCATCCAGAAGTCACTTACGCTTCCGTCTGGGAGCCAGTCACTTTCAGTTTCGAGCCCTGCCCTTTGGTCTCACCACAGACCCCAGGGTGTTTACCAAATGCATGGCAGTGGTGACTGCTCACTTGAGACGTTAGGGATTCCAAGTGTTTCAGTACCTGGACGACTAGTTCCTTACTGCCACCACCAGGCATCTACTACTTCAGACCAGGGGCGCTCTATCAACGTATGTCAACAGTTGGGCATCACATTGAACTGGGAAAAATCTGCCTTGTTGCCCTCACAGCGTGTCACTTTTATAGGTGCAGAATTAGACACCGTCCTCATGCATGCATTTCTACCACAGGAAAGAATCAGAGTCCTACAACAACATGTTTACGCCTTGCTCCCTCTGAGAAGAGTGAAGGCAAGATGGGTCCTCCAATTGTTGGGGACAATGGCTGCTACGATTATGTTAGTCCCACTGGCAAGGTTACATATGAGGCTCCTTCAGTGGCTACTCTTCGCCCAGTGGTCTCCAACGTCTTCCACTTTCTCACCCTATTCTACTCGCAGACAGGTGCAAACAGGATCTCAGTTGGTGGCTTTGCACCGATAACCTCAGTGCAGGAAAGCCCTTCGTTCCTGCGCCCCCGGTTGCCACGGTGACCACGGATGCCTCCCAGATGGGGTGGGGGGCATTATCTAGGCAGGACAGTCCAAGGCACGTGGCAAGAGCATGAGATGCATCTGCATATCAGTGACCTGCAGATGAGAGCTGTGCTACTAGCGTTGCAAGCACTTCAGAGTTTTCTTCCTCTCGGGTCTGTTGCAATCCACTCAGACAATATGTCAGTGGTGTGGTATCTGAACAAGCAGGGAGGAACCAAGTCATATCCCCTTTGCAGAGAGGCCATGTGAGTGTGGCAGTGTCTTCCTAACGTTTTCTGGTAGCAACGCACATTCCAGGGAAGTCCAATGTGATAGCAGACAGGCTAAGCAGAGCTATTCTGTTGCCTTACGAGTGGTCCCTGAACTGTCAAGTTGCGGAGCAGATCATCTGCAGGTGGGGTCAGCCTTGCTGCAACCTTTTTGCCAGCCCCCTCAATGCCAAATGCAGCAGCTACTTCACCCTGATCCCCCCTCAGGGGGAGTCACCCAGGGACGCTCTAGTCCACGATTGGCCCTCCGGTCTACTATATGCCTTCCCTCCGGTTCCCTTGCTGTCAAAGGTTATTCAGAAAGTGCAATCCTTGGGAAACAAAATGATTCTGATTGTCCCACACTGGCCTCGTCAAATTTGGTTCCCCTTTCTCCATTTCTATCTCATGGACGCTCCTTGGATTCTGGACCCACAACCAGACTTACTGACTCACATGTCAGGGCAGCTCTACCCCTCTCTTTGGACCCTCCTGTTGACAGCCTGGCTATTCCACTTTCGTCATTAGTTAGGCTTCACCAATTTTCGCCGGAGGTGGTTCATATTCTATCTTCCTCTCATAAGCCTTCGACCAGGAAGATGTATTACAGCAAATGGAAGAGGTTTTCAATCTGGGCACATGCCAAAAAGATTGACCCTTACACAGCTCCATTTTCATTTGTATTGGAGTTCCTATCTATGCTTTTTAACCAGGGTTCAGCGGCCATAACCATTAAAGTCCAGTTGGTGGTGATTTCTACCTTTCATGTCGCAGACGAACCTAGTCTAATGGCATATAGACTCTGTAAGGCTTTCCTGAAGGGCACTTTGTTGCTTCGTCTTCCGGTCTCGGAACCTGTTATGCCTTGGGACTTAAACTTTGTTCTACAGGGTCTTACTTCACCCCCCCTTTGAGCCTGCAGCCACTTGCGATTTAAAATTCTTAACTTGGAAGACTGTCTTTTTGGTAGCCATCACGTCAGCCAGACACGTTTCGGAGCTTCAAGCTTTATCAATCAAAACCCCCTTATTTGATTTTTCATAAGGACAGGGTTTCTCTCAGACCAAATCCCTCCGTTCTTCCCAAAGTAGCATCAGTTAGTAACCTTAACCAATCTATTGAATTGCCAGTGGTTTTTCCTCAGTTCACAAACAAGGCAGAATTCAAATTTCATCAATTGGTTGTGTACAGACAATTACGTTTTTATTTGCACAGAACGAAAGACCTCAGAAAATCTGATCAGTTGTTAGTTTCATTTTCAGAAAACAGAATTGGGTCTCCTGTTTCCAAAGTCACATTGTCCAAGTGGATTTCCAGTTGTATTTCTTTCATTTATACCTCAGGGGGAAAAGATTTACCGTTCCGGATGAAGGCTCACTTTACCCGGTCTGTATCTACATCAACAGCTTTTCAGGCCAGATTGTCTATGGATGATATTTGTGCTGCGGCTACTTGGGCATCTCCACACACCTTTGTTACTCATTACAAGTTACATGTGGTATGTAGGGGCAGGTCTTCCTTTGGTTCCACAGTGCTCAGGAGTGTCTTCCACTGAGCCTCCCAGGATTTAGGTATTGGGGACGCTGTCCCACGTGTAAGAATGTAGGCGAGATTGGACTAAATAACATCAAGAAGTTATGTACTCACCATAACATTCGATGTATGTAGTCCATCTCGCCTCACATTCTTGCTTACCCCCCCGTCCTGGAGGATCTGGAGGTTAGGCCGGGTTTCAGAGTTTCCTTCATTCTTGGTTGGTTTGTTCCTTTC
This sequence comes from Protopterus annectens, assembly GCF_019279795.1. Classification (NCBI taxonomy): domain Eukaryota; kingdom Metazoa; phylum Chordata; order Ceratodontiformes; family Protopteridae; genus Protopterus; species Protopterus annectens. The sequence goes on along the minus strand of NC_056739.1, from coordinate 851,841,857 downwards.
CTTAGGTGTTGTTATGCATGGAGAATGAGTGCTGGTGCTCGCAGCAAACTAGATCTGGGGATAGAGAGCAGTGCAGCATGGGGTACCATCTTAGCCCAGCCAATAGAAAGACTACAAGCTAAAAAGTATGGCAGAGTCTGAGCAGACATTCGGCTCCGAACCCATGGGTAAGAATGTAAGGCGAGATGGACTACATACATCGAACGTTATGGTGAGTACATAACTTCTTCTTCTTCGTGTTTCACTGTTGCAGTCATCACATTTGGGTTATCCCTGCCAGGGTAGCCCTCGGCTGGCCCTAATACCAGAGGCTTAGTATTTCTGCTTCGGTTGCTATCGCTTCAGGACTGATGTCAGGTCGTCAGTAGTATAAAGTAAGGCAGCCAACGCCATTACATCAGTCTTTCTTGCCATGGAAACCGAAGCAGAAGCAGTTTGCACGAGTGCCGGTCAGCTGCTACCTGAGTTTCTTGTACCGAATTGAAGCTGAAGTCTTCTAAAGCTCAGTACCCCATTGGGGAGCATTTCTAATGGGAGAGTCAGGACTAACCTCAGTCTAAAAAGAGACTCTGGGAATTCTTAGATCTTCCGCAGCACAGACCCTTGGCCATCCCCCCAGTCTTGGATGTTGTGGAGGATGTTTTCCTGAAATCCAGCTGGACTCCTGACACCCTCCCTCCTGCACCCAGAAAACCAGACAGGTACTACAGAGTCCCTGACTCACACAAATTTCTTTTTTAAAAATCCTACTGATGACCTTGTGGTTATTTCTCAAGGGCCTAAAGGAATTAAAGCAACCTCTGCTAAGAATCCCACCCCTCAGATAGGGATTCCCGATCACTTGACAGATGGGGTAAAAAAGTATACACCTCAGCTACTCTCGCTATCAGGGCACTAAATTGTTAGCTCCATATGCTAAAATTTCAGCAACATAGCCTGGAACTCCTCAAACAAAAAATGTCTTCCTTTCCTGCTTGTGCAGAATCTAACGAGTTACAAGAGTTAATGCATTCTGCTAGTCAAGTAACTAAACACACCTTGCACTGTGGTTTTGATGCCCTAGAAGTTTCTTGTAGGGCAGCAGTCACCAGATCTGTCATTAGAAGGCATGCATGGCTTAATGAACAGCCCTTGCCAGACCATGTCAAATCTAAATTGTTGGATGCCCCCTTGCACAAAGACTACTTACTTGGCACGAAGACAGAAGAGGTCTTAAAAAAGATGGAAGAAAAAGCAAAATCTATGCAGACAGTTAAGGACTTTTTACAGGTCCAGCTACCCAGGTTCAGCAGACATTGTCCCACCAAGCACTGGTCCTTTCCTGCTCCCTCTAAGCCAGTTCAGTCCAGACCCCAGGGAACCAGACCCCCCAGACAGCAGCCACAGGGAATGCAGAGATCTAAGCAGTGGACTACCTCCACTTCAAAACCAGGGAGTTCTAAGCCACCACCTTATGGTAAGAACTCACAATGACTCACTTCCACCCCCTCCCTCTTCCCCTGGGCTACCATTACCAGCGACTACTGGGTTCTCAACAGTGTCCCAGGGATATACATTTTCTTTCCACACCCTTCCAACCCCAAAAGGTGCCTCCAATCCAGTGGGCAGAGGCACAAAAGCAAGTCCCATGTAAGGCCTCCCTCCCATCTGGATCCAAGGCCTATTCTCCAAGAACTACTACTTATTTTCCTCCAACATCTCTGCAGGTCTTGGAGCCCTCGACTTTTCCGGTGCCAACTACTTTGGTACCAATGGCGGACCTCACCTTGGTTCCAGAACCGACTCTGTGGTTGGCGGCTGTGTTGGAGCTGACCCTCCTGCGGGACCATGACTTGGCTGCCGGCTCTGGGATCCCTAGTTCGGCTCCAGTTTTTTCCATGGTGCCGTCTACGGTTCCTGGTGCTCTGACAGTTCCGAGTCCTCTCACGGCTTCTTCTCTGGAGGTGGATGCGTTGGAGCGGGATGTGACCCTGCTTCCAAGGTTGTCTTTCTCGATTTCAGGCTCCCATCCCTCTTCGGGCAGGTCTGCCTTCTGGATTATGTTGAGAGCTCTTGCCTCAGCAGGCTCGCAGTTGGCACCATCCCCGTCAGAGTTTCACATCTATGTATCCTTTAGTTCGCAGCTGACACAATCTGCTACATCAGAGCAGTGGCCACCAGAGCAGCAAGACACCCTGCTGCAGAGTACCCTCTCTTAGGAGTCCTCCTCAGACCTCCCCCCTGAGGAGCCACCCCATAAGAGATTGTGCAGGAGGAAGCATCTAGGTTCTCCTGAAGAATCTGTCACTGAGTATACAGATTACGATGAAGGGGAAGGGCCCCACGTTCACCCATTGAAGTTGTCTCCTTTGGCGATATCTTGGAAATCTTAAAACGGAGGGGTGATTAGAAGTCCACAAACCCTTCCTGCGAGTAATCTGTTTTCTTGCAGGCTTTTCGTGCCCAACCCTCTACTTCTTGGGTGATCCCACCTGCCAGTGATTTGGTTAAGCTCATCATGCAATGTGCGTGGAAGGCGCTTGGCACTATGGATCCAATCCCTCGGAGACCGGACAAAATTCTCTCTGCATCCGAAGATCAACCCCACTAGTCAAAAGGTCTAGTGGTAGATGATATGATGGTGGTTGCTGCCACAAAAAAGGAACTTGCTGAGGAGAGTCCTGCTGTCCATCTTCCAAACTGAGAGTCTCTGATGATCTATAGATTCAGTAAGTGAGTCTATGCTTCAACAGCCTTTGTCATTTGGTCGTTGAATTTATTGGCACATTTCACACGACTTCAAAGGGATCTGATAACGGAGCTTTCAGAGACCTTGGCAGGAGCAGTGTCTAATGACGTACGTGATAAGGTTGCCTCCCAGCTTACGATCCTTGAATCAATATCCAACTCATCCATGTGGCTTATTGCATACACAGCTGAAGGGATGGCCAGGGCAGCAGGTACAGGCAATGCCATTAGGCGTCAAACCTGGATGCGATTATATGCCTTTACGGACCCTTTCAAGTCTTCCTTTATCCATGCTCCGGTAGATGAACACTGTTCTTTGGCCCAAAAGTCAGACACACATTAGCCAGGTGTGAGAAGGACAGAAAGACCCTTTCTGCTGTGGGGATACATTTTTCCACTCCTCAACGACCTTACTCCAGGAATAAGAGGAGTGGAAAGATGTGGTTTAAGAAGTCCCAAGGGCCCTTTTCGGGACACACGTGGTGAGTATTCTCCCTGAGGCCGAGGGTGGAACTCTTCGGGAAGACACCCCTCCCATGGCAGAGGGGGTCCCCGTAACCAGGGTTCCAGAGATTCTTTCTTTGGACAACCCTACCAACGCTCCTGAGCAGCAGCCCGATTCCTACCTCTGGAGGCAGTCGGGAAAGATTTTCTCTGCACCATCTAGCTTGGCACATAGTAATATCAGATTCCTGGGTGCAGACAGTAATTGCCAGAAGTTACCGTATCCCCTTCAACCTTTATATCCCAGACCACCATGGCGAATCCCCGATGTTCCACCCAGTCAGAGGAATATAGCAGCTCTGGAAATCCAAAAGCTGCTTCAAAAAAGAGTCATCCAAACTGTCTCACCAGACCAAATAGGATCCGGATTTTACTCAAGATAGTTTTTAGTGCCAAAAAAGACAGGGGACTGGAGGCCAGTCTTAGACCTCAGTGTACTGAAAAAAAATTGTTCAAAAGACAAAATTCCAGATGGTCATGGTTCAGTCTAGCCTTCCTTTTCTGGAGAAAGATGATTGAATGTGCTCTGTAGATCTTCCGGATGCATATTACCACCTAAAAATGGACAAGTACTCCAGAAGATATCTCAGCTTCTGGCTGGGAACCAGTCATTACCAGTTTTGAGCACTGCCCTTTGGTCTCACCACAGCCCCCTAGGGTGTTCATCAAATGCATAGCAGTAGAAGCAGCTCACTTAAGGCTACAAGGGTTCCGGGTGTTTCCATATTTAGATGACTGGCTCATCACCACCCCCTGCAAGCATCTACTGCTTTTTTCTTTGGACTTTGTTCTGAGGCTTACAGAGTTCCTAGGCATCTCAATAAACAGATAAAAGTCCAAACTGTCCCCCACACAATGCACAGAATTCATCGGAGCAACATTAAACACAAGATCTTGCATGTCTGATCTCCCTCTTCACAGACTGAAAAGGCTGAGGTCACAGCTCCAAGTGATAGTCTGTCAAGACAAAGTACCGGCTCGTCTGGTTTTACAACTTCTTGGGTCTATGGCAGCAGCAATCACCCTAATTCCTCTAGCGAGATACTATATGAGGCTGCTCCAGTGGCTCCTCGTGCCTCAGTGGTCTCTGCATCCAGTGTCACACCCAATCCGCATAACCAACCATTGCAAGCAGAATTTACTTTGGTGGATGAAACGAGAAGAAAAAGTGTAGAGCCACCCCTTCTCACTCTCACAGCCCAAGGCAGTAGTGACCACGGATGCTTCCCTGATGGGATGGGGTTGGGGGGGCATTTTCAGAGAAAGACAGTCCAAGGCAATTGGTCCCCTCTAGAGGCCAGTTTGCATATCAATGTCCTAGAACTGAGGGCAGTGCTGCTAGCGCTGCGAGCTTTTCAGTCTGACCTCCCTTTGGGGACAGTTGCTTATTCAGTCAGACAACATGTTAATGATCTGCTACATCAGTATATGGGGGGGGGGCAGATCCTACCCTTTGTCGGGAAGCCCTGAGAGTTTGGCAATGGGCAATCACTTCCAACTGCTTTCTTATAGCAACACACATCCCGGGGAATTACAGTGTGATTGCGGACAAACTGAGCAGATGCACTCTCCTGCCACTCGAGTGGTCTCTCAATCCCATTATGGCGGCGAAGATTTTTCGTCGATGACGTCAGCCTTGCTGCAATCTGTTCGCCTCTCCCACAAACCACAAGTGCAGCAGCTACTATGCCCAAATCCTCCCTCAAGGGGAGTCCCTGAGAGATGCTGTCCTACAAGATTGGCCCCAGGGACTACTTTATGCCTTCCCACCAATTCCCCAGTTTTTGAAGAAAGCCCAACGGTTGAGAAGCAGTGATCCTCATTTTACCTTATTGACCCCGTCAAGTCTGGATGTCCTTCAAGGATGCATCTGCAGTCATAACAAATGGGTTGTCCTGTCGTCAGGCAGCCCTTCGGTCGGCCGGATTCCAAAGTCCGGGTTCGGCTTCGGCTGATGTCGCACTTCACCCGACGTCATCTCTGCTGGTCTTCGGGTATAAAGGCATCAGCCGACGCCATTTTCCTCGGTCTTTCTTGCCGCATGGCGCCCGAAGCAGAAGCTGTTCGCAAGTGCCGGTCGGTCAGATCCAGAGATTACTACTACCGAATACTACTTCGAAGACTTCTAAAAAGCTAAGTACCCCGTTGGGGACTCTTTCTTGCCTCAGCCGATGTCAGAAAAAGTCAATAACTGTTTAACTTGTGGGAAACAAATACCTCATAAAGATTTCCACTCTTACTGTCTGCCTTGCTTAGGCCCAGACCACGACGTAGCAGCCTGTTCGGCCTGTGCTTTCAACCGACGAACGCTTAGGCGTCGGTCGGAGTTTGCTGAACAGTTTTTCGGCTCAGATTTTGCGTACATTATGCCGTCGGATCCTCCGACTACCCAAATTGTTAAAACCGCAAAGAAAAAGACCGACACTCGCGGTCCGGTTTTGGCGAAACCACGGTTAAGCAACGCGAGTGTCTCGGTTTCGGCGAAACCGAGAAAGCCGGTCAATCTTCAGCCGAATCCATGACTACTACTGAGGCTCCTGCTACCTTAGTTGAATCGGCCTCAGAAGTTTTGCCTACTACTGTGGTTCCTAGTGATTTATCAGACACCATCCCTTTGGATGTCTCTACCCCAGCACGTGGTGCTGCTAGGCCTCCTGCAGCCATGTCTATTAAGGCCTTTGCCAGGGCTAAAGCAACCAAAACTGTTAAATCAGTGCCTGTTAAGCCCCCTTCACACAGGCCCACTTCTAGTTCACAAATGCTTACTCTGGCAGAGGATTTAATATCCTTAATTAGAGGATCCCAATCTCACCCAGACAGGGCCTCTCAGCCCCCAGAAAAGAGATCTAGGGCAGAGCCCCCCCGAGCCAGTGTCCTCTGATGATTCTGCGGATGACTCAGACATTACAGACCAGCCAGAGGCTCCCTTTTCTACTTATGAAGATTCAGATGCTGAAGAATCCATTCCATCTGCCTCTCCACCAGAGGAATTTTCCTTTGGGGAAACCTTACATGCCATGAGAGAACAATTCCAATGGCAGGGACAAGATTTTCTCAGATTCAAGAAAAAGGCTTAGGACATTTCTGCACTTACCACAACATAGGCCTTTAGCTATACCTCCAGTACTGCCTGTTGTGGATGATGCATTTAATGATGTTTGCACCGCTCCTGATACTTTACCTCCAGCCCCTGCCAAACCAGATAGATTTTACAGGGTGCCAGACACTCATCACCACCTATACAAGGCCCCACTTGCAGATCCTGAGACTATATCCCAGGGGCCTAAGACAGTAGCCTCGACCTCAGCAAAAAACCCTATTCCTTCTGAAAGGGAATCCAGGTCCTTAGAGAGATGGGGGAAAAAAGTTTACACCTCTGCTACTCTCTCAGCTAGAGCTTTAAACTGTCAGTTTCATATGATCCAATACCAAGAGTTTATGCTTGATCAGTTAACTAAGAAGCTGTCCTCTGATGACTCCTTAGATAAGAAATATGTTTTAGAAATGGTAAATAACATCCAACAGGTTAGTAACCATTCTTTAAAATGTGGCTATGATGCACTGGAGGCTTCATTTAGATCAGCCATGACTGGCACAGTGATAAGAAGGCATGCATGGTTGAAAGAACAGGTCTTGCCGGATCATGTTAAAGCAAAGCTGTTAGATGCTCCTATGGATAAGACCAGTCTATTTGGTACACCTGCTCAGCAAGTAATGAAGAAAATGGAAGAGAAGGCAAAATCTGTACAAACAGTTAAGGATTTATTTACATGTTCAGCCCCCAAGGTTTAGCAGGAACTGGCCTGCCAAAAATTGGTCCTTTCCAGACTCCTCAAAATCTCAAAGAGGCAGGAATAGACGCTCTAGAGGCAGAAATCAATCCAGAGGAGGTGTCTACAGAGGACGACAGTGGCAAGGCAATAACCGAGGCACAGACACAACCACTGCCACTACAACAGGACAATCTCAGTGACTTGACTCTGACACCGCCTACCAGGGAGCAAATAGCAGCACCTTTAGGCGGAAAGTTAGCCATATTTTCAAAAAATTGGCACTATATCACAAAAGACAAGTGGATTTTGCAAACCATAGACCAAGGCTACAGGTTCCACTTCCACACCTTACCAGTAAAAGAGGCATGCCAAACCTACCTCCAAATCAAAAAACAGAAGCTCTAAAGCAGATAGCGGAATTAACAAAGATGAGAGCTGTGGAAAGAGTACCTATAACAGAACAGGGCAAAGGATTCTACTCCAGACTCTTCCTAGTACCAAGGAAAGAGAAAAGTTGGAGACCTATTCTCGACCTGTCCGTCTTAAACACATACATCATTGTCCTAAAATTCAAAATGCTGACCCTACAGCAACTTCTTCCCATGCTGGGCAAGGAGTGTTGGCTGGTAACTCTAGATCTCAAGGAGGCATACCTGCACGTCCCCATACGACCAAATTGCAGAAGATACCTCAGATTTCTTGCAGGATCAGAGCATTATCAATTCTCAGCATTGCCCTTTCGCTTATCTACTGCGCCCAGAGTATTCACAAAATGCCTGGCATCAGTAATCGCTCACTGCAGGCTACAGAGAATCCAAATTTATCCATACCTGGACGACTGCCTGTTACAAGTGGACAACAGATTTACAAAGAGTCGTTTGCTTACTACAAGCCCTGGGATACACAGTCAATTTACAAAAGTCAAGACTGATACCATCCCAAACAAGAACATTCTTGGGTGCGGAATTGGACACAGTAAAACAAATGGCATTCCTAACGGCAGAAAAACAAAAACAACTCCCTCTTTACTTCTTGGCATTAACAAAGCAGAACAAACTAACAGCAAGAAAAGTACTGCAGGCCTTGGGCTTCATGGCATCATGCATAATCTTGGTCCCACATGCCAGACTGCATATGAGAAAGCTACAGTGGTACCTAAAGAATTTATGGTCTCAACACAGGCACAGCTTAGAAACCGAAATCCCACTAATCCCATGCCTGAAACAGGAGTTCCTATGGTGGGCTCAAGCATGCCAGTCAAACCCAGGCTTACCCTTCCACAACTTTCAAGCAAGCCAAACCATCACAATAGACGCCTCAGACCTAGGCTGGGGGCGCACATGTTGGACAAATGCATACAAGGATTGTGGACTCAAGACCAGCTGCACCTGCACATAAACCAAAAAGAAATGCTGGCAGTAAAACTAGCAATCCAGAAATTCAGACCATTCCTCAAAGAAGGCCATTTAATGATAAGGACAGACAACACCACAGTCATGTGGTACATCAACAAACAGGGAGGCACTCATTCATACCCACTATGCAGAATGACTCTGGACCTTTGGAATATGGCTCTGAGCAACAACATCCAGTTACAGGCAATATTTGTGCCGGGAAAAGAAAACACCCTAGCAGACATGTTAAGCAGAACCACTCGGATGCTCACGAATGGATGCTACACCCGACATCTTCAAGGCCATCACAAAGAAATGGGGAATGCCACAAATAGACCTATTCGCATCCCCACTCAATCACCAGCTGAAAAAATTCTTCACAAGGACATACCACCCACTTGCATGGAAGGTGGACTCTCTATCCTTCAGTTGGAAAGGCCTGACAGCATATGCATTTCCACCTCTTCCTTTGATGCACAAGGTACTACTGAAAATCAGAGGAATGTCCAAGGATAATCCTGATAGCTCCGAATTGGCCAAGACAACACTGGTATCCATTGCTGAGGAGCATGTCTCGGGGGAGAATGTGGTCAATACCCCTGATGCCTTTGATGTTAACTCAGAACAACTACAACACCATGCACCCAAACCTAAAAACCTTGCAACTGACTGCCTGGAACATCACATAGCAGCATCTAACCCAGACCTATCCCAAAGGGTTAAAGACATTATCCTTGAAGCACGCAGACCTTCAACAAGAAGGAACTATGCATTAAAATGGAAAAGGTTTGTCATTTGGAGTGCTGAAAGAGGAAAAGATGTGTCGAACATAGATATTGCTAACATCCTGGAGTACTTGGCAGAGCTTCTACATACAGGCCTGTCCTATTCCTCCATCAAGATACATGCATCAGCTATTTCAGCAGAGTACTGCTTCGATCCACCTGTCTTTTCGCATCCTCTACTCAGGCAGTTCCTCAGAGGGATCAAGAATGTAAAACCTCCTAGGAAACCACCATTACCAGCATGGGACTTGAACTTTGTGCTAGAAAAATTAACACTCCCTCCATTTGAACCAGCAGCAACAGCAGATCTTCAACACCTATCATGGAAAACTGCTTTCCTACTGGCAATTACTTCAGCAAGGAGGGTTTGAACTACAGGCCTTAATGGCAGTACAACCCTTCCTAATCTTCCATCAAGATAGGGTGTCCATGAGAACTAATCCTACATTTATGCCTAAGGTGGTATCCAGAGTGTCTTTAAACCAAGCAATCCACCTACCTACCTTCTTTCCCAACCCACAGAACAGGGGGGAAAAGACTGCTGCATACCTTGGATGTACATAGACAGTTACGCTACTACCTGGACAGAACCAAAGGTAACAGAAAACTGACCAGCTTTAGTAGCCTATGCAACAGGAAGGGAAGGAAAAGCAATTTCCAAACAGACAATCTCTAAATGGATAGGAAATTGCATAAGATTCTGTTACTCCTACCATGGAAAACCAATTCCACAGAACATAAGACCTCATTCTACAAGGGCAACAGCCACTACCACAGCTTTCTTACGAGGAGTGGCAACCAAGGACATTATTGAGGCGGCTACTTGGACCTCCGTGCATACATTTGCCAAGCATTATAATCTACCTCTATACTCTAGATCCCGAGCAGGGTTTGCCAATGCTGTACTGCAAGGGATCCTAACTACACCATAATTTTTTCTTCCTCCACCCCTAGTTTGGCTATGGTATTCTACCCATTTGTTATGACTGCAGATGCATCCTTGAAGGACATAGTACAGTTTTGTACCTACCATAAATGTAGATGTCCGAACAGGATAGCATCTGCAGTCAGGATTACCCACCCTCCTTCCCCTCTGTGGTACTCCTAGGGTATTTACCCTCCTAATAGCTAGCTAGGGGGGAGTCTCTTATGGTGTATTTGTTTGTATATATGTACATACATGCTTATTTTTTGTTTGCCTTCTACTTTTTTGGAAACATTGGCATTTGTCCAAAATTTAGCTTTCCAAGAGGGCAACTGGCATCTGGGGCAAGAAACACTGAGGAAAATGGCGTCGGCTGATGCCTTTATACCCGAAGACCAGCAGAGATGACGTCGGGTGAAGTGCGACATCAGCCGAAGCCGGACCCGGACTTTGGAATCCGGCCGACCGAAGGGCTGCCTGACGACAGGACAACCCATTTGTTATGACTGCAGATGCTATCCTGTTCGGACATCTACATTTATGGTAGGTACAAAACTGTACTTTTCCCCTTCTCTGGCCTCACCTAGTTCACCGCCCGTGGACTCTAGATCCAACTCAAGATCTGTTGTCTCACCCACAGGGACTAGTTCATCCCAATCTGAAAAGCCTGAAGCTGAATGCATGGTTCCTCTACTTCCAGTAATGTCTCACCCACAGGGACTAGTTCATCCCAATCTGAAAAGCCTGAAGCTGATGGCATGGTTCCTCTACTTCCAGTAATTGCCAGGCCAAATAACATATCTTCCCCAGTGCAAAAGATACTTATAGTTTCTCATAAAACATCCACCAGGAAACTTTACCTTAGTAAATGGAATAGATATGTGTTTTAGTCTCAGGAAAAACAAATTGAGCCCTTTTCAGCTTCAATTGACAAGTTATTAGAATATTTATTGACTTCTTGTTCTAATCCGGAGTCTCAGCTTCTACTATTAGAGTTCATTTAGTTGCAGTTTCAAATGTTCATAATAGTTTCGACATCCTTTCTTTGATGTCTCATCTCCTGTGCAGAACCTTTCTAAAGGGCATTTGGCATATGAAACCACCTTTTAAGTAGCCCATTGAGCCTTGGAATTTAACGTTAGTCTTAAGTTTGGTCGATCAGCCCTTTGAGCCAGCAACCACGTGTGGTATTAAATATTTATCTTGGAAAACTTTATTCCTCGTAGCCATCACGTCAGCCAGAAGAATATCAGAATTGCAGGCGCTGTGTGTGAAACAGCTATATATAATTTTTCAGAAAGTGAGAGTATCACTTAGAACTCATCCCTCCTTTCTGTCTAAAGTAGTATCAGACTCCAGTATCAATCAGTCTATAGACCTACCGTTTTTCTTCCCAAACTTTTTAAACAAGGGTGAATATTGCTTGCATTTGTTGGATGTACACAGACAATTACGTTTTTATCTGGATAGAACTAAATCATTTAGAAAATCAGACCAACTGTTTCTATAATTTTTCAGGTACTAGACTGGGCCAACCAGTTTCAAAAGTTACTCTATCAAAATGGTTGAGAGATTGCATCAGTTTTGTTTATACTCAAAAAAAAAAAAAAAAAAAGGCTGGACTTACCAACAAAGATTAAGGCATATTCTACTAGATGTCCTTCATGGATGCATCTGCAGTCATAACAACTGGGTTGTCCTGTCGTCAGGCAGCCCTTCAGTCGGCCGGATTCCAAAGTCCGGGTCCGGCTTCGGCTGATGTCGCACTTCACCCGACGTCATCTCTGTTGGTCTTCGGGTATAAAGGCATCAGCCGACGCCATTTTCCTCAGTCTTTCTTGCCGCGTGGCGCCCGAAGCAGAAGCTGTTCGCAAGTGCCGGTCGGTCGGATCCAGAGATTACTTCATCGGAATACTACTTCGAAGACTTCTAAAGCTAAATACCCCGTTGGGGACTCTTTCTTGCCTCAGCCGATGTCAGAAAAAGTTGATAATTGTTTAACCTGTGGGAAACAAATACCTCATAAAGATTTCCACTCTTACTGTCTGCCTTGTTTAGGCCCAGCCCACGACGTAGCAGCCTGTTCGGCCTGTGCTTCTTTCAACCGACGAACGCTTAGGCCGGTCGGAGTTTGCTGAACAGTTTTTCGGTTCTGATTTTGCGTACATTATGCCGTCGGATCCTCCGACTACCCAATCTACCAAAAAACGCAAAGATAAAGACCGACACTCGCGGTCCGCGGTTTCGGCAGAAACCATGGTTAAGCAAACCGCGAGTGTCTCGGTTTCGGCCGAAACCGAGAAAACTGATCAAAGTACAGCTGAATCTATCTCTACAACTGAGGCCCCTGCTACCATTCTTGAATCGGCCTCAGAAATTTTATCCACTACGGTGGTTGCCACTGACTTATCAGACACCATTCCCTTGGATGTCTCTACCCCAGCACGTGGTGCTGCTAGGCCTCCAGCAGCCATGTCCATTAAGGCCTTCGCCAGGGCTAAAGCAGCCAAGACTACTAAAACAGTGCCTGTTAAACCCCTACAACCAGGCCCTCCTCTAGTTCTCAAATGCTTACTCTGGCAGAAGATTTAATTTCATTAATTAGAGGATCTCAATCTCACCCAGACAGGGCCTCTCAGCCCCAGAGAAGAGACCTAGGGCAGAGCCCCCTGAGCCAGTGTCCTCTGATGATTCTGCCGATGAATCAGACATAACTGACCAGCCAGAGGCTCCCTTCTCCAATTTTGAAGACTCTGATGCTGAAGAATCCATTCCAGCTGCTTCCCCACCAGAAGAATTCTCCTTTGGGGAAACCTTACATGCCATGCGAGAGCAGTTCCAATGGCAGCAACAGGATTTTTCAGACTCCAGAAAAAGACTTAGGACTTTTCTGCACCTTCCACAGCACAGGCCCTTAGCTATACCTCCTGTTCTCTCTGTGGTGGATGATGCTTTCAATGATGTCTGCTCCGCACCAGATTCTTTACCTCCAGCCCCTGCCAAACCAGACAGATTTTACAGGGTGCCAGACACTCATCACCACCTTTACAAGGCTCCACTTGCAGACCCAGAAACTATATCCCAGGGTCCCAAGGCAGTGGCGCGACCACAGCTAAAATCCTATTCCTTCTGAAAGGGAAGCAAGGTCATTAGACAGATGGGGCAAAAGGTCTACACTTCAGCTACTCTTTCAGCTAGAGCTTTAAACTGTCAGTTTCACATGATACAATACCAAGAGTTTATGCTTGATCAGTTAACTAAAAAGCTAACCACTGATGAATCTCTTGATAAGAAATATGTATTAGAAATGGTAAATAACATACAACAGGTTAGTAACCATTCCTTAAAATGTGGCTATGATGCACTGGAGGCTTCATTTAGATCAGCCATGACTGGCACAGTGATAAGAAGGCATGCATGGCTAAAGGAGCAAGCTTTACGGATCATGTTAAAGCTAAGTTGCTAGATGCTCCTATGGATAAGACAAGTTTGTTTGGTACACCTGCCCAGCAGGTTATGAAGAAAATGGAAGAAAAGGCAAAATCTGTTCAAGCGGTTAAAGATTTCTTGCAGGTTCAACCCCAAGGTTTAGCAGGAACTGGCCTGCCAAAATTGGTCCTTTCCTGACTCCACAAGATCTCAAAGGGGCAGGAATAGGCGTTCCAGAGGCAGAAACCAATCCAGAGGAGGTGCCTACAGAGGACGACAGTGGCAAGGTAACAACAGAGGCACAGACACAACCTCTGCCACTACAGCAACACAGCCACAGTGACTTAACCTAAATCCGCCTACAAGGGAACAAATAGCAGCTCCTCTAGGCGGAAAGTTAACCTTATTTTCAAAAACTGGCACTATATAACAAAAGACAAGTGGATTTTACGAACCATAGATCAAGGTTACGGTTCCACTTCCACACTTTACCAGTCAAAAGAGGAATGCCAAATCTACCTCCAAATCAAAAAACAGAGGCTCTACAACAGATAATGCAGTTAACAAACATGAGAGCTGTGGAAAGAGTGCCAACAGCAGAGCAAGGAAAGGGGTTCTACTCAAGACTATTCCTAGTTCCAAGAAAGGAAAAAAGTTGGAGACCAATTCTGGACCTGTCCACCTTAAATACATATATCATTGTCCCAAAATTCAAAATGCTGACCCTACAGCAACTTCTTCCCATGCTGGGCAAGGAGTGTTGGCTGGTAACTCTAGATCTCAAGGAGGCATACCTGCACGTCCCCATTCGACCAATCTGCAGAAGATACCTCAGATTTCTTGCAGGATCAGAGCACTATCAATTCTCAGCATTGCCTTTTGGCTTATCTACTGTGCCCAGAGTATTCACAAAATGCCTGGCATCAGTAATCGCCATTGCAGACTACAGGAATTCAAATTTACCCATACCTGGGCGACTGCCTGCTACAAGGGACAACAAAAGCAAGCTGACAACAGATTCTGAAGGGTCATTTACTTGCTACAAGCACTGGGATACACAGTCAATTTACAAAAGTCAAGGCTGATACCATCCCAAACAAGGACATTCTTGGGCGCGGAATTGGACACAGTAAAACAAATGGCATTCCTAACTACAGAAAAACAAAAGAACTCCCTCTTTACTTCTTGGCACTAACAAAACTGAACAAGTTAACAGCAAGAAAAGTACTGCAGGCCTTGGGCTTCATGGCATCATGCATAATCTTGGTCCCACTTGCCAGACTACATATGAGAAAACTACAGTGGTACCTAAAGAATTTATGGTCCCAACACAGACACAGCCTAGAAACAGAAATCCCATTAATTCCATGCTTAAAACAGGAGTTCCTATGGTGGGCTCAGGCATGCCAGTCAAACCCAGGGCTACCCTTTCGCAGAGGTCAAGCAAGCCAGACCATCACAACAGCCGCTTCAGACCTAGGATGGGGGCCCACATGCTGGACAAATGCGTGCAAGGATTGTGGACACAGGATCAACTTCACCTGCACATCAACCTAAAAGAAATGCTGGCAGTAAAACTGGCAATCCAAAAGTTCAGACCATTTCTCAAAGAGGGCCAGTTGATGATAAGGACAGACAACACCACAGTTATGTGGTACATCAACAAACAGGGAGGCACTCATTCATACCCCCTATGCAGAATGACTTTGGAGCTGTGGACCCTGGCGCTCAGCTACAACATCCAGTTACAGGCAATATTTGTACCGGGAAAAGAGAATACTCTAGCAGACATATTAAGCAGAACCACATCGGATGCCCACGAATGGAAGCTGCACCCGAACATCTTCAAGACCATCTCAAAGAAATGGGGAATGCCTCAGATAGATCTATTCGCATCACCTCTCAATCATCAGCTCAAAAAATTCTGCACAAGGACATTCCACCCACTAGCATGGAAAGTGGATTCGCTCTCCTTCAGCTGGAAAGGCCTAACAGCATATGCATTCCCACCTCTTCCCTTGATACACAAGGTATTACTAAAAATCAAGGAAGAATGTCCAAGGATAATCCTGATAGCTCCAAACTGGCCAAGACAACACTGGTACCCACTGCTGAGGAGCATGTCTCGGAACAATATGTGGCCAATACCTCTGATGCCTTTGATGTTAACTCAGAACAACTACAGCATCATACACCCAAACCTAAAAACGTTACAACTGACTGCATGGAACATCACATAGCAGCAGCTAATCCAGAACTTTCACAAAGAGTTAAAGACATTATTCTTGAAGCACGCAGACCTTCAACAAGAAGGAACTATGCTGGAAAATGGAAAAGGTTTGTCATTTGGAGTACTGAAAGAGGAAAAGATGTGTCAAACATAGATATGCCTAACATTCTGGAGTATCTGGCGAACTTCTTCATTCAGGCTTGTCCTACTCCTCCATCAAGATACATGCATCAGCTATTTCAGCAGAATACAGCTTTGATACACCTGTGTTTTCGCACCCTTTGCTCAGGCAGTTCCTCAGAGGAATCAAGAATGTAAAACCTCCAAGGAAACCACCATTACCAGCTTGGGACTTAAACTTTGTGCTAGAAAAGTTGACACTATCACCCTTTGAACCAGCAGCAACAGCAGACCTACAACACCTGTCATGGAAAACTGCTTTCCTACTGGCAATTACTTCAGCAAGGAGGGTTTCAGAACTACAGGCCTTAATGGCAGTGCAACCCTTCCTAATCTTCCACCAAGATAGAGTGTCCATGAGGACTAATCCTACATTTATGCCTAAGGTGGTATCCAGAGTGTCTTTAAACCAGGCAATCCACCTACCTACCTTCTTTCCCAATCCAAAAAACAGAGGGGAAAGAATACTACATACCTTGGATGTACATAGACAGCTACGCTACTACTTGGACAGAACAAAAAGTAGCAGAAAGACTGACCAACTTTTTGTAGCCTATGCAACAGGAAGAGAAGGAAAAGCTATTTCCAAACAGACAATCTCCAAATGGATAGGAAATTGCATACGATTCTGTTACTCCTTCCATGGAAAACCAATTCCACA
Source organism: Protopterus annectens (assembly GCF_019279795.1). Lineage (NCBI taxonomy): Eukaryota > Metazoa > Chordata > Ceratodontiformes > Protopteridae > Protopterus > Protopterus annectens. The sequence continues at coordinate 851,825,249 of NC_056739.1, read as the reverse complement.
GAACATAAGACCTCATTCTACAAGGGCAACAGCCACTACCACAGCCTTCTTACGAGGGTGGCAACCAAAGACATTATTGAGGCGGCTACTTGGACCTCCGTGCATACATTTGCCAAGCATTATAATTTGCCTCTATATTCCAGATCCCGAGCAGGGTTTGCCACTGCTGTTCTGCAAGGGATCCTAAACACACCATAATCTAGTTTTATCCTCCTCCCCTAGTTGGCTATGGTATTCTACCCAGTTGTTATGTGTGCAGATGCATCCATGAAGGTCATAGTACAGTTTTTTACCTACCATAAATGTAGATGTCGAACTGGATAGCATCTGCAGTCAGGATTACCCTCCCTCCTTCCCCTCTGTGGTACTCCTAGGGTGTTTACCCTCCTAATAGCTAGCTGGTGGGGGGAGTCTTTTATGGTGTATTTGTTTGTATATATGTACATACATGCTTATTTTTGTGTTTACCTCTATCTATTTGGAAACATTGGCATCTATCCAAATTTTAGCCTTCAAGAGGGCTACTGGCATCTGGGGCAAGAAACACTGAGGAAAATGGCGTCGGCTGATGCCTTTATACCCCAAGACCAACAGAGATGACGTCGGGTGAAGTGCGACATCAGCCGAAGCCGGACCCGGACTTTGGAATCCGGCCGACTGAAGGGCTGCCTGACGACAGGACAACCCAGTTGTTATGACTGCAGATGCTATCCAGTTCGGACATCTACATTTATGGTAGGTACAAAACTGTACTATCTATTTCCACTTCAGTAGCCCTTCATTCCAGAGCTTCTATGGATGACATATGCACAGCTGCAACTTGGGCTACCCCCATGCATTTATCACTCATTACAAATTAGATATGGTCTCCAGGGGGAGAGCATCCTTTGGCTCTATGGAGCTCAGTAAACATCCTTCCCTAGGGCCTCTCAAGGTTTAAAGTAGCTAGGGACTCTGTCCCAGCAGTTCAAGAATGAATGAAGATTGACAATATCAGATAAAGAAGTTATGTTCTTACCATAACGTTCCATCTGTGTTGTCGATCTTCATTCATTCTTGACATCCAACTCTCCTACCCCCCTCCAAAGACTCCTGAAGGTTTGGAAATAGACCTGGGATCATGATTGGGTAGTTGCTCAGACAAAGCTGTCACTTTTTCTCCATATTCTACTGGCAAGACTCAATCTGAAAAGAAGGGAAGAGAGGTGCTATGGGTAGCCTTAGCTTGAGAATTTCTGACTAGTGCGAGCTTAATAAAATGGCAGAGCTGGTTCTGAGGATGGAACCAAGACCCAGCAGTTCAAGAATGAATGAAGATCGACAACACAGATGTAACGTTATGGTATGAACATAACTTCTTTTTAATCGAACATATTATCCAGATACTCCTTTATTTTCTCTTAAGCACTCTGCATTTGTGCATCTTTGTGTCCTATGAGATTCCCTTTATTCTGCAATACTTTAACCTTGGTCAGTCCCTCTTAAGTTATTCCTATTACTTCTTAACCACATTTCTTTCTACTCTTGTTTTTTAAATTCCGTCTTCATTTATCCTAATCAGTAGCTGTAAATTTTGAAGATATTTCTGTTTCCTAATAACTCTGAAATAATTTCCGCTACCCATTCCTTAAATTCCTCTTTTTAATAGGTAAGTGGGAAAAGCACCAGTATCTCATTGTTTCATTACCTTGCATTTTTATCTTAGTTTTTATTGGTGCATGATCTGAAATAGTTATTGGATTGATTGCCAAGGCCTTCACTTAAAAGCAAATGTTATTGTGGAATATGATTTTTGTCTAGTCTAGCCCAGTTATTATACCTTGGAGAATAATATGTAAATTATGTCAGTTGTTACTACTCAATTCACATCATCCATACAAAATTGTTGTTGTGTCTTTCGGCTTTTCCCGGTTATACAAAATAGTTTCATAAATTTAGTCAAAAATCTACCCTGTTGTATTTTCCCTTTTAGGTCCCCCTGATAACATCCTCACTGTTGCAAATCAAGTTCCAGTCCAAACCTAGAAGTAATATTTCCTGCTGAAAGTTGATTATTTCTCCCAGAATTTTCTTAAGCTGCATAATGGCAATTTGTGGTGAATATAAATGTACACCTGCATAATCCTCCTTCCTTGACAGTAGCCCCTTACTACCATAAATCTAATATTTCCTCATTTCCCTTTTCTATTGGAGCCCCTCTAGCATTTTGTATAATTACTCCCCCTTTTTTTTGCCCATAATATTCTGCTGAATATCCTTCCTGAAATCCTTTGTCAAATTCAGATGCTCATTTCTCTCCAAAGGCATCTCCTGCAACATTGCTGTTTACACTCTGCATTCTTAGTAATATAATTCAATACCCTTTTCTATTTGTACCTCAAAGACCATTTATGTACCAATAAGTTATGGATAGCGAAACCATCATGATAAAAAAATGTTGTCCCATCTATTTATGCCAGCTGGCCTTTGAGGATCCTGGGAGTGTCTGTTATCAATAACCAAACTTTCTGGGGCTCTTTTTTACATAGTTCAGGTGTCATTTGCATTTGTTTTTTTTTCTTTTATAAAAAGTTGAATTTTTTATTTTCATGCACAGTGCTTGTTAATTTTTAGTGGATAGATAGTTGCCTTTTAATTTATCAAAATCATCATCAAAAACGCCCAGTACTCCTGACCCAGATGGCTGTCCCGCTGTTAGCATGGTTAAAACCTCTTCTCATGGCCCCCACCCTGAAAGGCTCACATAGTCTGAAGGACAGCATCCAGCAGGGCAAAATTTTAAAATGGACAGCCACACTGGTCTACCCGATGTATGCATAGCAGATTTAAGGTTACTACATTCTTCAGCCTCACTAGGTCAACAGCACCAATACTCCCAGCCCTTAAATAAGGCAAGAATGTACTCATAAGTCCCTTTAAATTAATTGAACCTTGAAACTTACTTTCTGAACTTTTAAAAGCAGTACTTAGACAAAAATTACAAAGCAAGGAAAAGGCGCTTACTTTTTTTCACAGGCTCTGAGGAATCCTGTATTGTGGTTAAGCCTCCATTTGTTCCCCTCCCCCTGCTTTACTAACAATCCAAGGTTACTAAACCACCTCAATTAACCGCCATTTTTATCAAACGCCCAGTGCTCCCGACCCAAACTGCTGTCCTGCTGTGTTAGCATGGTATGCAGTTTTTCTTGATTTATAACTCATGGAATATGATATGATTATTGTATTTTAAATTGTGCATTTTCTTTGATTAATAGTGGCTGACTAAAGTAATTGGGCTATAGATCTCTGAACCATCTTATTTGTAGTGTTTACTTTAACAGAGAACAGGCTTGAAGAATGTAATTAGGCTACTGATTTCTGTTCTCTCTTAAAACCAGCTGTAGCAATTACGTTTTAAATTTTGAAACATTGTAGCAACAGTAGTCTAATCTGTTAAATCACAGTCTCTGTATATAAAGCCTACTTGGAAATGCTAGTGTAAATGAACTCTTTTTTTTTTTTTTTTTTTTTTTTTTTTTTTGCTGAAAATCATAGACATTGGGCTTTGCAATTACTATTAATGTTAGCCATGTTTTACTAGGGCTGTGCAATTGTACTATACTAGAAAGATAGAGCTTTTCTCCTAGTCGCCATGTTTTTTGAAGGCACAAGACACTATTGAATCTTTTGTGATAAAATTCTTTAATGGTGATGAGCTAACACTAAAAATATCCATCAATAGTCAGAAGGACAGCATCCAATAGGGCATAATTTTAAAACGGACAGCCACACTGGTCTACCCCGATATATGCATAGCAGATTTAAGGTTACTACATTCTTCTTTTGTCTAATCTGTTAAATCAGCCACACTGGGTAAGCAGCACCAAAACTCCTAGCCCTTAAATAAGGCAGCAATCTACTCACAAGTCCCTCTAAATTGAACCTTGAAACTTGCTTTCTGAACTTTTAAAAGCAGTACTTAGACAAAAATTGCAAAGCAAGCAAAAGGCAAGAAAAAGCCTCTTACTTTTTTCACAGGTTCTGGGGTATCCTGTGGTGTGGTTAAGCCCCGGGCTTGCTCCATGACCCTCCCTGCCCCCTATTCCCACCTGCCTCCACTACCTCTAAGTTTATAACCTCTCAGCCACACACCCCCTCCCCCACCAACCATTAACAAGATTTCCTTCTCAATCCCTGCCCCTACAAATATCTCCACACCAACTACTAAACCTAAATTACATACTTACCAAATATAGTATTCCACCATTATGTCTCCTATATCCACTAATTCCTCAAAAATATCTACTCTACTTTACACCCTAACTCTACTAATCACCCTTTACTCTCTCACCAGCTATGAAAACCAATACAGTATAGGATTTAACTATCCCAAATTCCTTGCCACCATGCCTATCTTCTCAGACTTTCTTTTATGTCCATCAACGCCGCCTCTTATACCCCCTCAAGTATCTACCCTGTCATACAAAGATATGTCAACACAAAAACTAAATTCTACCAAAAACTGAAATAAATTTTTAAAGCTCATAGCTTGTTTGCCCAACAACCCTCACTATTGATGGGGGATATCCATCCTAACCCTGGTCCACCATCCCTAAACAACACTCACTCTAATGTTAACAGCCCAAACATAAAGCAAAGCCTTTACAGACCCCCCAACTTCCTACTGTTCTCCCACTTGAACATTAGAAGCATTAAAAACAAGGTCCACAACCTCCATGCCCTCCTTACAGCCTATTCTCCCGATATACTTTGTCTCACCGAAACTTGGCTAAAGCCAACTATGCCAGATAATTAAATTTTACCACCAGGATATAATATACTGAGACTAGACCATACTACCAGGAAAGGGAGAGGGGTAGTTGTTCTCTACAAAAACACCCTAAATGTTACTCCAGACAACCTACAACCACCCATGTTCAACAAAGCAGAAAATTTGATCTCCAGATTATAAATAAATAAAAACAAGTGTATAAACATAGTATCTGTTTATATTCCCCCAGGCAGTAACTCGGGAACCATTGAAGACACCCTCCATTGTCTAATACCTATCCCTAAGAAACGATTGTTCTAGGGGACCTCAATATAGACTGGAACAACTGTACAGCAGAGACCCCAACCACCCCCTTAAACCTACATGGGTTTTCACAAACTGTATCCACTTCTACTAGGATCAGTAAGGCCAGTAATAAAGTATCTTCGACTGGATACTAATTAACAGCCCCCACCACAAGTACAAATCAGGTACTCTCCCTGAAGATCTAAGTGATCATTTCTTAATGTACATTATTAGGCATAAAGTAGAATGTCCACATCTACCCACTACAAAACTATAAGAAATAATAATTCAACCTTAATAAATTCTTAGAAGAACTAGAATTATGCAGTTGGTCAATCCTAAACCAACTACCGCTAGATGAAGCAGTTACACACTTAAATAATAGATTCATAGCCATACTTGACAACCATGCACCTGCACGCACTATCAGAATTAAAACAAAAGTAGCCCCCTGGCTCACCAAGGATACTAAACTAAAAATTATCCAAAGAAATAATGCCTGGTACACCTGGCACTCCTCTAAATTCAAATGTCGACAGTATAGGAATGATACAAAAAAATCCATATTACTAGACAAAAAAAAATTTCTGCCAATTGCAGCAAAAACACCATAACAAAAGCCTCAGAAATTCTGGGCAGGTATTAACAAACTCCTCCACCCAGGACAATCCACATACCCGACCCCCTCAGCCCAAACCCAAAAAACAGCAGAGTCCATTGTCAACACATTCAACAGTTTCTTTACAGAAACCATCCAAGCCCTTGCTGGCAAACTGAAATCTACTTGTCCTAATGCTGATATGCCTAAAACCAATGATAAACTGTCCTTTAGCTTCCAAAAAGTTCCTACCTCACTCATTAAAGCCCTCATTAAAAAACTTAAACCAACCACCCTATCTGCTGACCTCCTCCCTGCAGACTATCTGCAAAAAGCTTCTGACGTCATAGCTTACCCTGTCTCTATTGTGATAAATAGAAATATAACTGAAGCCTGTATCCCCAACATCTGGAAAATGTGATTGTCATTCCACTCCGTAAAGGAGGCAGGTCTACTGAGCTGTCAAATTATAGACCGATAGCTATTCTCACCCCTCTAGCAAAAATTATGGAAAAGTCATAGGCACCGGAACCATAGAGGAAGGGAGCACCCCCCCCCTTTTTTTACAGCTGCAAAGACCTGTAACTGAGGACCCATGCATGCACATGCATCAAATTTAAACAGAAGAGTGGCGTCTGATCACATCACTGCTGCCTGCCAAACACCCATGGGTAAGCTTAAATGTTTTACATTTAAGTAAGCTGGTTGTGCTCCGTTTTACATTTAATTAAGCTGGCTGTGCATTTAAGAGGTGTTTGTTCCATTTTACATTTAAGTAAGCTGGTTGTGCTCCGTTTTACATTTAAGTAAGCTGGTTGTGCATTTGAGAGGTGTGTGTTCCATTTTACATTTAAGTAACCAGGTTGTGCTCCATTTTACATTTAAGTAAGCTGGTTGTGCATTTGAGAGGTGTGTGTTCCATTTTACATTTAAGTAACCAGGTTGTGCTCCGTTTTACATTTAAGTAAGCTGGTTGTGCTCCGTTTTACATTTAAGTAAGCTGGTTGTGCATTTATGAGGTGTGTGTTCCATTTTATATTTAAGTAAACTGGCTGTGCTCCATTTTGCATTTAAGTAAGCTGGTTGTGCATTTAATGTGTGTGTGCGCGCTTAAGTGTTTAAGAGGTGTGTGTATATAAAGAAATAGGTAGGGGTGTGCGGATGTAAAAAGTAGGTAGGTAGGGGGGTGTATGCAAGAAGTAGGTAGGTAAAGGTAGAGGGGTGTCTAAAAAGTAGGTAGGTCTGTGTATGTGTGTTTGTAAGAGGGAGGTAGTGTGTGTGTGTGTGTTTTGTGTGTAAGTAATAGGGGGTGACAAGGGTCATACCTCACAATTATCCTTATTTTTGGTTTGTAATAAAATTGTTTTTTTCTGGCAAATTATTAAAGATTGAAGTCAGAAAATAATGGCAGGCATTTGAGTTTTAGACGTCATATCCTCAGAAAATGCGTATTAATGCAAACCTTGTTGTTTGATCTACTTTCTACAGAGGTACGGGATGTATGCGTGTGTGTCATACCTCTCAACTGTACAGATTATCCAGATTTTTGCCTTATGGTCTGCTCTTCATAACAATTCTGTTTTTTTTTATTTGACAAATCATTGGGATGAGCTAAGGATTAAAGTTACTAAATAATTTATTTATTTTTATTTATTTATTTTACATTTGTTGACCGGACTAGTCTAATTGGATATATGTCCGTTTTCAATAGAGGCCAGAGGAGAAAAGCTCCGAGAAGGAAACAGTTAATACAAAATGCAGAAAGATACCTAAACCATCACAATACTATTAGATAATTATACAATCATGTACAATTGATTTTAAGCAGCAGTAAGCAAAATAGTATTTGAGTTTGACTTCATGTTCTTTAGAAAATGGATTCTAACACAAATCCTCTTATTCTAGCAACTTTCTAAATGTCTCCCTAGTTTTGGGCCTTTGTCCCCAATATTGTAACAGGATTTGTCCAGATTTCTTGTGCTAAGAGATTGAGAGGAAGTGTGTGGGTATATATGTATGCATAAGAGAGAAGTAGCATGCCCCCCCTCATCTGTCCAGGTTTTTGTAGATTGTCTAGATTTTTGCCCCATATTCCTCCTAAAAAGGATTGAAATTGCTAAATAATAACAGACATTTTTTTGTTTTAGACATAGTATCCTTTCGAAAAATGCATACTAACACAAATCCTGTTGTTCTAGCAATTTTCTAAGTTCATGAGAGCAATATTTATAATCTGAGCCTATTTATTTTAGGCTTTGTCCAGATTTTTTGCACTAAGAGGTTGAGGTGTGTGTGTGAGAGACAGTGAAATGCCCTAGTTATAAATAACAGGTGGAATTTATTTTCAAGTACATTTTCATAGAATTGTGAGGTTCAAGGGAAGAGAAGTTTACAGCTGCCCATCCTAAGTCTGCTTAAAATATGCAAATGTTTTGTATAGCAAATGGTGTCAGTACTGTGGTATAGAATTTTAAAGCAGTTTTAGTAGCACAGCAGGTAGCATGCTTGATATAGAGGGCTGTAGGTTCTACCGCTAGATGAAGCAGTTACACACTTAAATAATAGATTCATAGCCATACTTGACAACCATGCACCTGCACGCACTATCAGAATTAAAACAAAAGTAGCCCCCTGGCTCACCAAGGATACTAAACTAAAAATTATCCAAAGAAATAATGCCTGGTACACCTGGCACTCCTCTAAATTCAAATGTCGACAGTATAGGAATGATACAAAAAAATCCATATTACTAGACAAAAAAAAAAATTTCTACCAATTGCAGCAGAAACACCATAACAAAAGCCTCAGAAATTATGGGCAGGTATTAATAAACTCCTCCACCCAGGACGATCTACAACCCCGACCCCCTCAGCCCAAACCCAAAAAACAGCAGAGTCCATTGTCAACACATTCAACAGTTTCTTTACAGAAACCATCCAAGCCCTTGCTAGCAAACTGAAATCTACTTGTCCTAATGCTGATATGCCTAAAACCAATGATAAACTGTCCTTTAGCTTCCAAAAAGTTCCTACCTCACTCATTAAAGCCCTCATTAAAAAACTTAAACCAACCACCCTATCTGCTGACCTCCTCCCTGCAGACTATCTGCAAAAAGCTTCTGACGTCATAGCTTACCCTGTCTCTATTTTGATAAATAGAGCTATAACTGAAGCCTGTATCCCCAACATCTGGAAAATATCACATGTCATTCCACTCCACAAAGGAGGCAGCTCTACTGAGCTGTCAAATTATAGACCGATAGCTATTCTCACCCCTCTAGCAAAAATTATGGAAAAGTCATAGGCACCGGAACCATAGAGGAAGGGAGCACCCCCCTCCCCCCACTTTTACAGCTGCAAAGACCTGTAACTGAGGACCCACGCATGCACATGCATCAAATTTAAACAGAAGAGTGGCGCCTGATCACATCACTGCTGCCTGCCAAACACCCATGGTTAAGCTTAAATGTTTTACATTTAAGTAAGCTGGTTGTGCTCCGTTTTACATTTAATTAAGCTGGCTGTGCATTTAAGAGGTGTTTGTTCCATTTTACATTTAAGTAAGCTGGTTGTGCTCCGTTTTACATTTAAGTAAGCTGGTTGTGCATTTATGAGGTGTGTGTTCCATTTTACATTTAAGTAAGCTGGTTGTGCTCCGTTTTACATTTAAGTAAGCTGGTTGTGCATTTATGAGGTGTGTGTTCCATTTTATATTTAAGTAAACTGGCTGTGCTCCGTTTTACATTTAAGTAAGCTGGTTGTGCATTTAATGTGAATGTGTGTGTGTGTGCTCGCTTAAGTGTTTAAGAGGTGTGTGTATATAAGAAATAGGTAGGGGTGTGCGGATGTAAAAAGTTGGTAGGTAGGGGTGTGTATGCAAAAAGTAGGTAGGTAAGGGTAGAGGGGTGTCTAAAAAGTAGATAGGTCTGTGTATGTGTGTAAGAGGGAGGTAGGGTGTGTGTGTGTTTGTGTGTAAGTAATAGGGGGTGACAAGGGTCATACCTCACAATTATCCTCATCTTTGGTTTGTAATAAAATTGTTTTTTTCTGGCAAATTATTAAAGATTGAAGTCAGAAAATAATGGCAGGCATTTGAATTTTAGACCTCATATCCTCAGAAAATGCGTATTAATGCAAACCTTGTTGTTCGATCTACTTTCTACAGAGGTACGGGATGTATGCCTGTGTGTCATACCTCTCAACTGTACAGATTATCCAGATTTTTGCCTTATGGTCTGCTTTTCATAACAATTCTGTTTTTTTTTTTTATTTGACAAATCATTGGGATGAGCTAAGGATTAAAGTTACTAAATAATTTATTTATTGTTATTTATTTATTTTACATTTGTTGACCGGACTAGTCTAATTGGATATATGTCCGTTTTCAATAGAGGCCAGAGGAGAAAAGCTCCGAGAAGGAAACAGTTAATACAAAATGCAGAAAGATACCTAAACCATCACAATACTATTAGATAATTATACAATCATGTACAATTGATTTTAAGCAGCAGTAAACAAAATAGTATTTGAGTTTGACTTCATGTTCTTTAGAAAATGGATTCTAACACAAATCCTCTTATTCTAGCAACTTTCTAAATGTCTCCCTAGTTTTGGGCCTTTGTCCCCAATATTGTAACAGGATTTGTCCAGATTTCTTGTGCTAAGAGATTGAGAGGAAGTGTGTGGGTATATATGTATGCATAAGAGAGAAGTAGCATGCCCCCCCTCATCTGTCCAGGTTTTTGTAGATTGTCTAGATTTTTGCCCCATATTCCTCCTAAAAAGGATTGAAATTGCTAAATAATAACAGACATTTTTTTGTTTTAGACAGTGTCCTTTCGAAAAATGCATACTAATACAAATCCTGTTGTTCTAGCAATTTTCTAAGTTCATGAGAGCAATATTTATAATCTGAGCATATTTATTTTAGGCTTTGTCCAGATTTTTTTGCACTAAGAGGTTGAGGTGTGTGTGTGAGAGAGACAGAGAAATGCCCTAGTTATAAATAACAGGTGGAATTTATTTTCGAGTACATTTTCATAGAATTGTGAGGTTCAAGGGAAGAGAAGTTTACAGCTGCTCATCCTAAGTCTGCTTAAAATATGCAACTGTTTTGTATAGCAAATGGTGTCAGTACTGTGGTATAGAATTTTAAAACAGTTTTAGTAGCACAGCAGGTAGCATGCTTGATATAGAGGGCTGTAGGTTCTACTCCCACATCATGTAGACTTGTATTTTAAGGTGGTGGGGTGCTGCAGTCCTGAGTATGTCCTCCTTTGGATGACATGCCTAGTAACTATGGACCTGTTTTTCAGCTTGCCACCCATTCCCTATTGCAATATACCAGCTTATCATTATTTAAATGTAATAAACAAAGCTCGTCTGTCCATATTCAAATGCAAGTTGGATCTAAGGTTGGGTAATAGAAAATGTACTCCAAGATTGCCCCTCATGCCACTTATGGGTAGAGGCAGTTCCTAAATGCTCCATCCTTTACATGGGTCCCCTCAAATTATCTGTGGTATGATCACAGTTATTCTCATAAGGGCTAATATACAATTATCAGCCATGGGATAGGTAACACCAGTCAGAAAATGCTAATTATTTATTTTATTTATTTTTATTTTACATTTGTTGACCAGGTTAGTCTGGCTGGGCAGAAAGCCCTTTTTTAGCAGTGACCTAGAGAGAAAAGCTCCATTAGAGTACAAGTAATAGTTTAATGTACAGATCACACATCATATTCAGTTCAAGCACCAAAAGGGAATTGGCTAAGCTTAAAATGTCCTCCAAGTGAACCTATGCTGTGGTAGTAAATAGTTATAAAAAAATTGCCCTTTTTAGATCACTAAGTGCCCTGCTCACCCTCTGCCCCCCCCCCCCAGTTTTCAACAACTTCCAGCACCTATGGAAAAAGTGTATCCATAAACAACTCTTACATTATCTTATTCAACATTATCTCCTGGCCAACACCCAGCATGGATTTAGACTCCATCACAGCACCATCACAGCCCTCCTCTCCTTTTCTAATGTCATAAATTCCAACCGCAACAACAACAAACTATCCTCTGCCCTATTTCTTGACCTTTCCAAGGCCTTCGACATGGTCAACCACAACTTACTCTTACTCACCCTAAATAAAATATCACTAGACAATCATGCCATACAATGGTTTAAATCTGATCTTAGTGGAAGGCAGTATGCTGTCTTCTGGCAAGACAAACTCTCATCCTTCTCCCTGTTACCCTTGGTGTCCCTCAAGGCTCCATATTTGGTCCCCTTCTTTTCTCCCCCTTTATCCACTCTGTAATCCCAGAAGCAAGTTGTATGCAATATGCTGATGATTCCACCCTGGTTTTTAAAGTCACTAACCTCTCAGACCTCCTCAAGTTAACCCAGGAAACTTTTAACACAGTGGAAAATTGGCTCATTGATCAACAGCTGATGTTAAACCCCAATAAAACAAAACTATTACTCTTCTTGCAAATCCCTGCTATCCTCCTTTACTATAACGTCTAACAATGGGACCATAATCTCACCAGATAAGTCTACCTAACTCCTGGGTGGTATAATTGATAACCTTAAATATGCACGTCAACCAAACCATTAATAAAAAACTATGTTCCCTCTACAAAAATAAACCTTTCCTCATCCCTCTAGCCAGTTCTGCAATTGCCCATACCCATCTGCTTTTAACTCTACTCTATGCCTCATCTATTCTTACCAACTTGAATAAATCTGAACTCTATAAACTCTCTAGCTGCTACAACCAAATTGCCAGGTTTGCTACAGGAACCCCCCTACAGGACACACCACTGTAAAAATCTAAACCTCTTAGGATGGCAAGAACTCCCCAGGCTAATTTAATATAATCAACTCACTACAGCATTTAAGGTTATTAACCACCCAGAAAAAATGCCCTCCCTGAAAAGCATTATCCATCCCTACAAAAATGCAAAGCCACTTCGTTCCACCACAAAAGTTTTGGTTCAGTCTGTTAAAGCTAACAACCTGTCTGGAGAATCTTTGTTTGCAAATACAATAGGTAAAATTTGGAATTCCCTCCCATCTGACCTTACTCTGAACCCCTCATTTAGCCATTTAAAAAAAAAATCTGACCCAGAGTTTCAAAACTCACTGGTTATGTCCCTGCTCTAACCCTGACTAAAAAAAACTCATCTGCCATCCCATCCCTGCAGTTAGTAAACACAGCTACCTACCTTATCATTAAAGGTTTGAAAAAGAAACTGCATCTTGTGTGTAGATACTTTGTATATAGCTGCACATTTATGTCTGACAAAAGACACTGTAACATGTATGTATATGTATTTGCTTTTAAACTGTATACTTCAATGTCTTGAAATGTTAGATTATAACTTGTATCTTGATACTATATGCTTAGACATATACTGGAACTTGTTTATCTTTAGTTATTTGTAAGTCTGGAGCTTTTCTCCCCGGGCCTCTGCTGAAAATGGATATGTATCCAGTCGGACTAATCCTGGTCAACAAATGTAAAATAAATAGCAAACAAACAAATAAATAAATCTTGCCAGCATGCCACTGGTAACTGGAGATCCACAAAGGAGGAGTTATCAGTATCACGGGATCCATTGCAATCAGACTTCTGGCATCATAGAGGATGATAATGGAAGGACCAGGAGTGTTGATTTCAGCAGCATTTACTTGGAGGTATGTTTAGTGTAACAGAGTTAATTTCACTTTCAATCTGGACTTGTTCTTAGACTTAGATTTATTAAAAAAAGTAGTTTAGTGGTGAGAACAGCTCCAAGTGGGTACATATACAGATACAATTGCACACTTCGAAACTTGTAGGAATGTTAGTCATAGAATGGCTAAAGATTGAAATTCATAAAGTTGTATATGTAGGAAGAGTATTAAAAACACAGTGGTAATTTTGTATGGCTTAAAATTTTTTTGATGGTATTTTAATTTGTAGCAGTTTCATTAGAGTGATTTCTGTTACAGCAAGTGAATCAAATGAATGATTAATTTTTCCCGTTTTTGTTAAAAGTTGTCATTTGGTTTAAATTTCATTTAATGATCATTTTAGTTTTGGTAATTGTTTGGTAGTGATTTTTATATTTTATTGTATTTAGAGTTTGTTGATGTTAAACCATGGCCCCATCTTTTATTTATACACAAAAATAATTATTTACAAAATATTTACTTGCATACAAATATATAAATGTACAAATCTGTTTACACACATTCATAATTTCCTTTACAGTCGTGCTAAATTTTCATCCTCATTAGACCCTGACTCCTTTTTCCATAAACACCATCTGATTTTACTTAATGTTGTTGCTAAAATCCATTTATCATTAAATATAATTTCATGTATTCTTTCATTCAGTATAACCTAAAATAATTTTATCTACTCTTAACGTATCCTTTACTTCTGTTCTTATAATATACATATTTAATCATATCCATGTTTGTTTTATCCACTTCTGTGTCTTCAAAAAAAATTGTCTTTACATATTTTTCCCCATAACTTTTTTTTTGCTCTTACATTTCAAAAACATGTTCCCCTGGTTGTTTCTTCTTGACATTGTAAACATATTCTGTAGCTATTCTTTTTAGATGGCGCATTTCTTTTTACTGGCAAATTATCTATTACGAGTCTCCACAAAAAATCAGTCTACGTTCTGATTACACAATTTGCCATTTTATTATTTTTATAGCTTTTAATTTTTGATATCTGTTAGGTTTTCCCATGGTGTGTACATAGTAATGTTTTATCGTTAGTCTTATACCATACTTTTCTGTCTTTTTCTATTTCATCAATTTTTATTTTCCACAAAAATATTTTTTCTTGGTAACATTTTTTTCTTCATTTATACGCTCTTTCTTTTACTTTTTTTTTTAACTGTACCTCCAAATTTATCATACTTATACAGTTTTACTACTAATCTCTTTTTTTCATTTATCCACTGTAACATTTTGTACAAATTTAATGAAGCAGCATATACTACTGGGTTAATTAATCCTAAACCACCTCCTTTATTTACATACAAATCTCTTTTTACTAGGTTTAATCTAGAACCCCATATAAATGAAAAAAAAATTATCTGCAATAATTCATTTTCAAATGCTGTTGGCAACATAAATACATTTGCTAAGTATGCTATTTTCCCATCAGTACTGAATTTATCAAATAAGCCTTTTTTTCCTGAATGATGATTTATGTGGTCTCCAGAAAAGACATTTTTTTCTTTATTTCTTCTGTTGTTTTTTTCCAAATTGAATTCTGCTTATATCTTTATTCTCAAATTTTGGACCCACCACAGAAATTTCATTCATTGTAGAATATATACCCCCCGATGTTTACGACCTCACTTAAACCTTTACTTTTCTCTTTATTTAAAGCCATCTCTATCATTTCTAGATACTCATTTGTGTAAATTATTTATTTTATCTGAATGGTGCAGTGGTACAGCGGTTGCATTGTCGCCTCACAGCAAGACGTTCTCTGGTTCACTTCTTGGCCTTCTGTGTGGAGTCTGCATTTCCTCCCTGCATTTGGCTTTGTTCCAAGCAGGAACTTTCCCAGTAAATAAATACTTTTTTTTTGTTCCTTAGTCCGTATGAATACCGCCATCGTTATCCCCCTGAAAAGAGGGCATTTGCCTAGCAAGACTAATCCAGTCAACAAAAGTGTTTAGTCTTTTGGCTTTTCCTGGTTAGGGGTCGCCACAGCGGAACTCCAGTCCGCTAATGATTGGCAGTGAATTTTTACGGTGCCGAGTTGCCACCCCAATGCCCAACCTTCAAAGAAGGCACACCCATTCACACATGCACCTACCTGTATGTCTTTAGATGTCATTCGACCACAGGGAGGACATGCAGACTCCACACACAAGGCGTTCCAGCCGAGAATCGAACAGGAGAACTTCTTGCTGTGAGGTGACAACGCTTTACGTTTATGTAAGGGAGTATAAAAGCACAATGCCACTTGTACCCCCCACCCCCCACCCCACAAAAATTGTTTTGCCTCTTCGTATTTTTAATTGTAGTTTACTTTGCTTGAATGAGTGAATTTATTTGCTAGGATTGTAATGGGTCCTTCAGGTGTGTCATGAGTCATTTCAGCAAGTTTACTTCAGTATTTATTTTAATTCTCTGGAGTTGTCCAGATCAAAGGTTCCGACAGTACCTTGAAAGATGTCTAATTCGTCTTACTGCATCATCTTTTGCAATTTTTGTCGTGGCTTACATAGTTTGTATCATCTGTTTCATGTGAGTATTTGCTTTTCTGATTAATAACCATGAGTTCCAAATGCTAGCATGACATCTGTAGGTTTAGAAGGTATTCATGACCTTTGGCATGGGCTGTCAAGCCATTTTGATTGTGCATTTAATGGCTGAACTTCCCAGACAGTCTGTGCCAGTAGAATGTACTTTTGTGGCTGTGTCATGTGCTCATGGAAGACAGACCTCCCCTACCCTGTGTTTAATACAGGAAATGACCAGCAGTGAAGTACGTAGTCCTCCCTGTCTTCCACCTAGTTGCTGTCCAGCATACTAGTTCACTTTCAGACCTCAGCCATAACTAATGGTGGTAGTTGTACTTCTGTCCTCAGTGGCCAACATAGGAGAGATGTTGGTGAGATGCTGAGACTTCCTATTCTGTTATTTGCCTTCTAACGCATGTGGAAGTAGGAGCCCAGTATCAACATTCATTGCAGACAGCAGAGCCTACTGAGAACAGTTCATTTCAAACTGTAACATTAGAGTGCAGTGTGTATTGACTGCAGTAAGTGCTGGTACCATTAACCTACAAGTGAGTACTGAATGCCCTTGAACATTTAAGTATATTTTAGTGAATGTGGGCTTGATGGAATGGATCCCCTGTAACATGATTCCTTTTATTTAATTTTTATAATTTATTGTTATCCTTTGTATATTTCCTTTCCATTTCACTAATCATGTTAGAGGTGGCAGTGATTCAAAGTGACTGCTACTCTGAACATTTTATGGATTTTAAATGTAAGTGACTTTAACAAGAGGTGCTGACATCTTTCTTTGTGGGAAGCCTGTCATTTTGACTTGATTTGTGCTTTTAAATTAAACATCATTTTTATAGTTAAAGCTGAAATGAGCTGGTTGCTTTGAGGGCAGCACCATGTCACAGCCAGTGACGGGAACATCATCATTAATTCTAGTACTGGTTACAAGTGACTGCACTGATGTGTGCTTTTTCCTGAAAAGGGCCTGGGATAACCATAGCTGTATTTATTTTTTTTTCAGGAACCTTGGGATCAAATTGATTTGCAATAATTTTTTAAAGCCTGAGTTCATTGGTGTGTGACTTCAGAAATTAAACATTTTATGATGGAATCGATCTTCAGTTTGAAGCTTAAATATTTAACTGGAGTTTCTTCCCTGTTTATATTCCATTACATCACCTGTGCCCATGTAACCGACAATTTGTGTTTGATATTCAGGATAATCAATTTTATAGTATGGAAGCCAAAGTTATTTCTTTAGGTAGAGAACAGCTGAGCTCTGCAAAGAAAAAGGTTATGCTTCAAATACATGTTGCTAAAACTGACAAAATGTTGAACATGCAAATAAAGTTGTATGCTTGTAGCTGCTTATTTTTTCAGTTTTTACAGCAGTTTCCAGTTACCATAAGCACTGGACCATCAAGTTTTGGTGGTGATGGTTTCATTGTGTGTAATGCAGGCTGTTCTTATTTAGAGAAAACTTTCCATTCTGTAGTCAGAAATCCACAGTTCAGAGTAATGGTGAGTGTGGAAGAGAGGTGAAAAAGAGAGTACAGGCAGGGTGGAAAAGAGTGTCAGGAGTGATTTGTGACAGACTGGTACCAGTAAGAGTGAAAGGGAAGGTCTATAAGAGGGTAGTGAGACCAGCTATGTTATACGGATTGGAGACGGTGGCATTGACAAAAAGGCAGGAGTCAGAGCTGGATGTGGCAGAGTTAAAGATGTTAAGATTTGCACTGGGTGTGACTAGGATGGACAGGATTAGGAATCAGTATATTAGTGGGTCAGCTTAGGTTGGACAGTTTGGAGACAAAGCAAGAGAGGCGAGATTGTGTTAGTTTGGATATGTGCTGAGGAGGGATGCTGGGTATATTAGGGAAAAGGATGCTAAGGATGGAGCTGCCAGGTAACAGGAAAAGAGGAAGGCCTAAGATAAGGTTTATGGATGTGGTGAGAGAGGACATGCAGGCGGTTGGTGTGAAAGAGCATGATGCAGAGGACAGGAAGAAATGGAAACAGATGATCCGCTGTGGCGACACCTAACGGGAACAGCCGAAAGAATAAGTCAGAAATCCACAACCACCTGCACTGGAACATCATTACATAATCTCTCAAAGTGCAGACTGTATTCAGAAAAATAAACAGTGGTAGTAAGGTGGGCCACCAGTGGCACGAGTAAACTTTAGGCCTGCTTCTGCAAAAGTTGTAGTTGCGGAGTTTATTTAGTGGTTTATGAATCAAAGAACGAGAGAGTGAGAGATGAGTATAAGGGAGTTTTGGAGTAAAGTGATAGTAATAGCTTGAGTACCATTCTGTTGGCGGAATTAAAAAACTGGTGGCTTTATTTGTTTTGCCATGTTTTAGACTGCTTAGATGAAGGATCATTAGTCTGGTTTATTACTAGAACACCTTGCTCTCACTTTTTCTATAGTAATGCTGCTTAGAGAATTGTTCTTTTAAGCTCTGATTGGAGAATGAATGTTCTCTATCCAGCAGTATGTTAATATGCAGGTAATGTTCGCTGAAAAACATGTCTGTCTCTTCACAGAAGCATATTAAGCTGCTATGAAGCTCTGTGGACAATTAAAATGCAAAGCTTCACCAATTTACACACTCTAAATAGCTCACTGAAAGTGTACAATTAAAATAAAAATTGAGTTAAAAAAACGCCTGTGTGTGCGCGTTTGCATGCGTTTGTGTTGATGTGTGTTTGCATTTACAAGTGTTTTAGATAACTATTCCTACTACTATTTACTGAATGTGCTTTACTAAATTATTTGGTTGCAAAAAACAAGTTGGGTGGGGTGCAAAGATTGGTAATGGCTTGCAGTATATTTATTTTAAACATACAGTTGTGAAATGAAACTTCTAAAGTTGTGTTCATACGCCACAAAGTGGTTGTTAAGAGATGCTTGTGTCTGTGTTTACATTTCTGTGCGAGTGTTTGTTTTGAATGTGTCTTTTTTTCCGTGTATATGTGTTGTGCTTCTGAATTTGCGCCTAGACATCAAATATTTACATTTCTTGTATTTTGAAGTAAAACAGTTCTTTCATCAAAAATAAGTATATTAAAGCAAATTTGATTTATTAGCTGGAGGAACTGTTTACATCATAAATGTATAAAAAATATGTATAGTATTAAGGGGGAAAAAAAAACAATCCCATTCTCTTAAGTGCTGTAATGCCCAGCAAGGGTGTGTGATTGTTGAAATAATGTTCTTCCACGGTTGTAGATGCTCACTGGCTGCATTGTTGTGCCTCAGAACACCCCCTGGGTGTGTTATTTCCCTCCTGTCAAGTTAGCATTAGATGAATTTATGAATTTTTGTCAAAGTCGTTTTTTGTGCCTCCTCCAGGACCATTCCCAGTATTTCTAATTCAGACACCCAATTAGTTCATTCGTCCTAAGGCCACAGGACCCAGATACTGCCTGGCTTAGGTAACAGGCTTTGGCCTGTTTCTTCCCTCCCAGTGTCCCAATAAGCTCTTCACTCCATGGTAAGAGTTGGGTAATGGGTGTGGGGCAGTTTACTGTTCCTGAAGGCCAACCTTCCCTCTCCCCATTGAGAGCACCCCTGTATCCCTCCAGCAGCTTTGTCAAGCTTGCCGTTTCCCAGGGTGAAGGGTACCTGTGCATGCTAGATTCCCATTGGATTACTGATGCTATGCACCATGCCTTTGCAGGCTCTGTAGTCTTGGTTTTCAACTAAGTGTCACTCTGTGTGGCAAGCCAGCCTTTCTTACCGTATACACTGCAACCACCTCCCCCCATGAGATGAGAGAGGTAACAGCAGCCTCTCCCTCTTATCAGGCACTCAAGCTTCAAATGAAACGATTGTCATTTGAGCTGTTATCTGAGCTTTTTCCCCTACACCTCATAGCTGGCTTTCTCGCATAGTTCTGAAGTATTATGATTTCCATATACTTGGAATAATTGCTTTGTCTTTCAGCAAGCTGTCATGACCACTGTGTGTGTTGCACATTTCTGGTGGTGATGTTAAAATAGAGTGCCTTTCTGTTTCACTGTTCCAATGAATATACATTTCTGAATCTTGCTGTGTTAATAGCTTTAAAACATTTTAAACAAGGCTGTTACTACACTGACCAAATTGTACTACTGTTTATTTAAATTTGTGGACTGTACCTTTTTTAAATGCCAATTTCATTTTTTTCTTGACTATAATGTATGGGAATGTGTTTTCTTTTTTCCCAGATTATTCTTCTACCCTTCAAGTGTATCTTTCTAAATATAAATGTTTCATTAATGTTACTTGAAAACTGTCTACATTGTTTTGGAGGAATTATTTCACAAGAACATTTCCATTTTATTTCAAGGTAGTGATTTTTGTTTTTCTTAACTGTTTGCATTCTAAGACGAATGTTTAACATAATTCTGAAGTTTTGTTCTGTATGTGATTGTAGCCAGTGTTTGCAGTAGACAAATGATTTAGTGCTAACATTGTGGTGCATATCTATTTTGTAAAGAGGAAAAGTGTCACAAATATTATAATTATTTTCTTTATATAGGGAATCGCTCATTGATAAGCAAATTGAGCGTGCAGTGTCCCAGATGCAGTCTGTTATTGAGTTAGGACGTGTTATTCGTGACAGGAAGACCATCCCAGTAAAGGTTGGTATAATTATAATCCTAGAAAGGTCTGGTGTAAGGCTTAGCATGTACCCGAGTTTTGCACTGCTTATTAGTCATTTTATTTGGTGTTCTGTTTACCATGAGGTCACTCGTGAACAAAACTTGCAAATGATTTTCATAAAGCAATAAAATTGCTCCTTGTCCAAATGTTCTCTGTACCTGGAGATAACAGGTGAAAAAAAATCCAAAATGGCAAACTGGAACTACTTTCACCAGTTGACTATTTATAAAATGATTTGTTGGTAGTGCGTCTGTTCCTCACAGCTGGAGTTTCAACAGACTTGTTTAGCTGAATAAGACTTTGTGGGTCCCAAAGAACGTAAGCATGGCAGGCCTGTCTGTCAAGAAGTTTTAAGCTCTTTCAGTTTCATATTCCTTAGTTGAGTAAATTGTCCATTCACCTAAGCTTCTGCTGTCCCTTTCTTCTTTTAGCTTTGGTCTTTCTCATCATCAGTGTATTATCTTAAAAAAAAAAAAATACTGTGTTTGGATTATGTGGTCAACTTGTTTGAGGTTTCGTTTTTTGTGTACATTAAGCCGTTCAGCTTTCCAGATGTCCTTACATTCAGTGTTGCAGTATTTCTAACGTATGGGATTCCCTGCCGTGGAAGCCCAACGTCGGCCAGTATACCAGAGCCTACTGTTTAAGGTATGCTTAGGGCATAATGGTGACGTCCACATGTACCATCCTCAGAACTTCTTTGCCGCTAATCCGAATGCTGCTCCAGATCCTTGGTCTGAATGCCTACATCATTTCTGCCAGTTTGAACACTGTTTTTGTTCTCTGGTTTCAATGCCTATGTCCTGTTGCTGATACCGAGCCATTGTAGATAAGTATTCCATTGGGGTTTTGTTTTTTCTTAGGTTTTTGTTGCTCTAGGGGGTTAATGTCATCCAGGAAGGGTAAATTCCAGTGCAGGAGACAGATTCCCCATAAAGACTGCTACAGTAAGGGTCTTTTTTGCCTAAGAGCCTCTCACGACCATACGACCTGTTCTGTTTGTTGGGCTTTCATTCCAAAGACCCTGCATAGTAGATTTTCTTCCCTTTCTTTGTATCTTGAGAACCACTGGCTTAAGCTTCTCGCTAAACATACAGTGGCAGGAACTTCCTGCCCCAAGGGTCAGCCATTAGGCAAGAAGAAGGTGAAAAAGGTAAGACTGAAATCTGCCACTGTCTAGCCACTGCTGGGTGTTTCTTCTGAAGTTGGTAAGATCCCAGAGGCTCGCCCAACTGTGTTGTCTGACTCTTCTGCCATGACTAGGTTGGAGGCTGGCGAGGATCCATCTGGCAGCACGTCCAGCTGGGCTTTGCAGCAGTCTGTTTCGGATGTTCAGGGGAACCACGCTTGATTATTTCTGAGGGGCCTAGGGGTGTTCCACAGATTCTAGTTAGGGAAGAGGTTCCTACTGTGGTTATTGAATGCCGTCTTGGGTCAAAGCCTTCTAGGTTTTGTAGGGCGGATGTTCCTTTAAAGAAGAAACGAAAAGCTAAACGCATTTCTTCTGCTCCTAAGTATCCACAAAGTGAGTGGCAGGCCTTTACTCAGGAGTCGTTTAATGCTTTAATGTCATTAAAACCTCCTCGGGGGGGGGGGTTTCTGTTACTGCTCCTCCTTGGTCCTCTACTCCCCTTAAAACGCCTAGAGAGCAGGAGTTGTCTGAAGAGTAGTTGGATTCTGATGAGTCCCTTGCTTATTCTACCCAAATTCCTTCTCCTTTGGACTATGGATCAGAGGAAGAGGAATCTACCAGTCCTGATGCTGCTTTTGAAGAAATTTATTTTGGCAACACAATCGCTAGGATGATTTTTAAATGGGATTGTGCTCAGATTTCTGACATCCATAAGAGATGCTTTGAGTTGCTGCAGATGGAATCTCCAAAATCTTCTGCTATTACTCCTGCTTTGGTTGCTATCTCTAATGCATGTAAATCTCATGATTCTGTGCCTCCTTCTCCCAAGAAGCCTGATAGGTTTTATATGGTACCTGAGGATTGTAATTTTTGTGCAGATGTCTTGCTGCTGACCTTTCAGTGGTGTCTGTAGCCTCTGACAAGCTTTCTCAGTTGCTTCAGTAGTTGCTTCCTTCGCCAGAGTTACTGCCTTCTGTTAAAGACAGTAGAACCATGGAAAGGCTAGGTAAGGAGGTTTACACTTCTGCTGCTCTGTTCTTTAGGGTTATTAATTATCAGACCTGTATGTCCAGATATGTTTTGGCTCTTCTTCCTCAAGTTTGCCAGCTTATATCTGATCTCCCTGATTCTGAGGGTAAAATATCTGCCTTTTCCTTGCAAGGGACTTCCTCTCAAGTGGTTCGACTTGCTATAAACTGTAGGAATGATGCAGCAGATGCCTGTTCTAGGGCTGCTGCTTTTGGTTCTGTTATGAAGTGTTATTCATGGTTTAGGCTTCAGCCTTTACCTGATGATATCAAGGATAAGTTGATGGATGCTCCTCTTGATAATAAACTTTTGTTTGAAGAAGCAGCTGCTGGGTTGTGTAAGTCTCTTCAGGATAAGGGAAAAGCCTTACAGGAACTCAAGATAAGGGGAAAGCCTTACAGGAACTCAAGATAAGGGGAAAGCCTTACAGGAACTCAAATGTTTGTTTCTTCTGTGCCTTAATTTCAGAGAAACTACCCTAATAAGCCAGCCTTTGTTCACAGACAATCCTGCACTCTTTCTAAGAGCAAAAAAAAAAAAAAAAAAAAAAAAAAAAGAATGGCAAGCAGGCTCCTTCTGCTAAGGCTAATCAGACTTCAGAGACTTCCTGATAGGCCAGGTTCTGTGCGACTATCCAACTCTTCCCAGCCACATGCCTCTTTCTCTTCACCTTTCTCGCTCTTCCTTTTTGGCTTCAGATTACTGGATTCTTGGGTTCTGTCCATCATTCATCAAGGGTACTTCATGATTTAGCAATACTATCCCCCTTTTATGGACATTCCTCAGCCTCCTTGGGAACAACTTCCTTTTTCCCTGAGGTTCTTAGAGATTTTTTGACTGTGGGTACTATTCAAGAGGCACCTGTGTCTCAAGCAGGAAGGGGTTTTACTCAATGTTTCTAGAGCCTAGAAAAGATGGTACTTTGAGAACTTTTCTAGACCTCTCTCTTCTGAACATTTTTCTGAAGGTGCCATCCTTTCGGATGTTGTTCCTGTAGACTCAGTTTCCTCTCTTGCTCACTCAGAACTATATGGTGTGTCTGCATTTTAAGTTCTCTGCTTTGCTCTTTGGCCTTTTGTACTGCTGCAAGAGTATTCACCAAATGCTTGCCTCCTGTGATTGCTTTTTCAGAGCCTAGAGTTCACAATACATTTCAAAAATTCTTCTCTGTCTCCCTCTCAGCATCGTGTCTTTCTGTGTTGCAGGATTCAGATGGTGTCTGTGCTGGCATCTCTGCCTCCTCCAAAGGCCTTAACCCTCATTTCCTTCTTTCAAAGTCTTCTTCCACTGACCTCTATTAAACTCAGGGAGTTTGAGAGCTCTGGGTTTCATGGCATCCACCATTCCTAATACTGCCTGTGGCCAAACTTCACATGAGAAAGTTTCAGTGGTTTCTGAAGTCAGTGTGGCTTCAACATGCACATCTTCTAGACTTTGTAGTTCCTCCGCTTCCTTGTCTGAAGAAGAAACTTGTCTGGTGGACTCAGCAGTTGTCTCTAAATCCAGGGCTTCCTTTTCATCCCCCTCTTCCCTCTCAAGAACTGTTCACAGACACTTCATATGGCTCCCTAAAACTACAAGGGGTGCAGTCGCCTGTTCAACAGGAGCAGCACATTAGTGTCAGAGATGAGAGCTTTTATGCTGGCTCTTCAGGCCTTTCATCCTCTTTTCTGTCCGGGGCCTCACAAGGTAATTCACAGACAATGCCACAGTGATGTGGTATATAAACAAACAGGTAGGAAAAAGATCTCATCTTCTTTGCCAATTGGCACTTCTGGTATGGGATATGGCTGTCGGGTATCAAATAACTCTTCAGGCAGTTTATATCCCTTCAGATCAGAACATTGTGGCAGACACTGTGAGAAGGTCCTTAACTCTATCCCACTAATGGGATGCTTCACAGGGATGTGTTTATAGATATTGTCCACCAGTGGGGTACTCCTCAAGTAGATCTGTTTGCCTCCCCTCTGAACAGACAACTACTTCTGTTTTGTGCCAGAGTCCCAGGTCCTCTAGTGTGGAAAGTGGATGCCCTCTCTCTTTCTTGGAAGGGGATGTTTCTTTATGCATTTCCTCCCCTTCCGCTCTTTACAAAAGTCCTGTCCAAAATTCAACAAGATGCTCCCAAAATCTTGCTGGTGATTCCCTTTGGGCCGCGACAGTATTGGTTCCCTCCTCTTCTGCATTTAGCCAAGAGCAGTCGTCACAAGTTACCTCACAGGGTGGATCTCCTCATACAAGACAAGGGATCTCTCATCCATCCCCACCTGTCCATTCTTCATCTGACACTGTGGGTGATAGAATTTTGAAACACCTTTTTTCCGAGACATGCTGCAGGTCCTGCAGGATGCCTGGAAGACTACTACTAGGAAATCCTACTTCTCCAAATGGAAGAGGTTTTCTATTTATCTGTCATAGCCTGGGCCCCACTTACTGTGGATGTTCCTTTTATTTATTCTTTCTTATTTATGTTAGTTGACAATGCTGGTTTGGCCTATTCTTCTGTTAAGGCCCATTTATCAGCATTCTCTACTTGTCTGCTTTCATCTCCTCCTCTGGCTTCTACATTTGGGGCTAAACAGTTTCTAAAAGGTATCCTTCATATGAGACCTCCCAGGAAGCCTGTTCCTCCTCCCTGGGATCTTAATTTTGTTTTGGAGAAGTTGACTCGAGCTCCCTTTGAGCCTGCTGCTTCAGTTTCCTTGCAACATTGTTCTTGGAAGACCGTTCTTTTGTTGGCTCTTACTTCTGCCAGACGGGTGTCTGAGCAATAAGCCCTTATAGCTTGTCTACCTTTTTTGGTGTCTCATAAGGACAGGGTGTCCTTCTGTACTAATCCTTCTTTTATGCCTAAGGTGGTTAATGAGTTGTCTCTTAATCAGTCTATTCATTTGGCTACTTTTGTCCCATCTCCACAATCTGCTATTGAGAGGGTGGTGCATAATTTGGATGTACATAGAAGATGCAGATTTTATTTGGATAAGACTAAGGCTATTAGAAAACTTGATTGGCTGTTTGTTTCTTTGTTAGGATTAGCTGTATCCAAGCAAACTATTTCATCCTGGGTTTCAAAAGCTATTTCTTTTTATTAAACTTTTCATGGTAAGAGCCTTTCTTTTTCTGTAAAGGCTCAATGTTAAGTTGGCTATCTCTCCTTCATTCTTGCTGGATGGGTTTGGAGCTGATCCTCGGCTCCCTTCTACTAAAGCTCGAGAGCTATTTACTGGCTCGAGGCCTCCCCATATCCCACAATGCTTGGCACTAGATACCCAGATCTCGTTTGCCGCTTCAGCTACGAGGTTGCGTTTTTACTGGCTCAGGTCGTATTAATCCTTTTTTTTCTATTTTCAGCTAATATTTAACTGTATTTTTCTTAGAGTTAGATTGTCTTTACCATGTATAGTTATATTGTGTATTCCCTAGTTTGTTCCACTTAGGAAACTCATTTTCTGTTAGAGAGTTTCTACCCTCCCCCCCCATTGTTTCTTCTCTATTAGTGGCTAACCCCCCCCCCTTTGTATATTTTTATTGAGGTGGTTGTTGTTGTTATTGTGTGTGGGTGATAGTGATAGTTTTTTTCTGCTTATTATTGTTAGCTTATCTAGTATGAGTGTGTCTGTGTGCCTTGTTTAAGCACTAGTGTAATTTTTCTCTCTTTGGTATCACCGGGTCAGTATGTCCAAGGATACCAAAGTTTCAGGCTTCAAGAAGTGTGACTCATGCTGTCAGAAGATGTCTCTGACAGACGGTCACACTTCTTGCGTTTATTGCTT
Source organism: Protopterus annectens (assembly GCF_019279795.1). Lineage (NCBI taxonomy): Eukaryota > Metazoa > Chordata > Ceratodontiformes > Protopteridae > Protopterus > Protopterus annectens. The sequence goes on along the minus strand of NC_056739.1, from coordinate 851,798,757 downwards.
GGGTTCCCTACACCTGCAGGACTCCTGCTCGGTCTGTCATGCCTTCAGCCCATGAGTCCTGCAGGAGCGTAGGAACAAGTTTATCTTGAGAGGCCTACTCAAGCCAGAGGGATCCCCGGCGAAGCCTCAGTCGGGGAAATCCTCAAAGCCCGCCAAGCCGTCGGCTCCCAGTTTGAGCCGTCGCCGGGCGGAGCATCTGCCTCCTCTTCGGCTCTGGCTGGAGCCGACACCTCTAGACCTCAATTGGCTCCGACTTTACTGTCAGAACCGTCATTGGGCCGAAAACGTTCTAGGTCCCCTTCCCTAGAATCTGTTCGCTCTGCTCCGAGGTCACCGTTGCTTCAGTTGGAACGAAGCCATAGGTCCCACTCCTCTCGGTCTTCCAGGTTACCCGACCATGACTTGGAGAGGGTGGTTAGTAGACTACTTAAATCGCAGGCCCTGGCCAAGATGATAACCAGCCCTTCTCAACAGACTGTGGCTGTCCCGGTGTCTTCAGCAGTTCCTCCTCAGACTCCCCGTTTGTGTTCGGAGCCGGAGCTGGTTGGGGCTCGAATCATGGAAACGTTGGAGCCGATACCACACCTTTCGGCTCCTTCAGCTTCAATCTCTTCATTGGTTCCTTCCTTGGTGGGGTCTGGGCGCCGGGACTCCCTCGTCGGCTCCGAGGGGGCGAGTGGCATCGGACCCTTGTCCAACTCTGTTCTCCCTCTCTGGGCTTCGGCGCAGGTGAGCTCCGCCCCGACATCGGCCTCGGAGCCGTCCCTCTCGGTGCCGGGAGGGGTTCACGTCTCTTCGGAGCGGGGACCCTCTGCTCTGCCTGACAGGGGCGCCTTCGAGGTCATGAGGAGCGTGCTGACTCCTGTGTCGGCTCCTCGATCGGCCCCTTTGGCTCCTCCCCCATGGTGCCTGCATCGATCTCTGTCCACCCTCCTGACCCCAAGCATGGAGAACAGACTTTCCAGGCCGCCCCATTGGGCGTATCTTCCTCTTCCGAGGCCTCCCCTGATCATTCAGAGGAGCCCCCTCAGAAGGAAAAATGTAAGAGGAAACATGTTGACTCCCCCGAGTCAGTCACGTCTGATATCGACTTGGAGGATTCGGAAGGGTCCCCAGAATCCCCCTCTGAGGATGTCTCTTTTTCAGACATCCTAGAGATCCTTAAGCAGAGAGGGGAACTGGACTGCCCTTAACCCTTCCAAGGATGAGTCGGTGTACCTGGATGCATTTGGTTCTCGCCCTTCCACCTCCTGGGTGTCTCCACCCTTCGACCCGCTCATGGAAGTGGTGGCTCTAAGGGGCGTGGTCAGCCTCGGACACAGTGGAACCAACTCCCCACCGGCCCACTAAGTTCATTACAGCCCCACCCGACAAACAATTTCTGACAAAAGGTGTCCCTGTTGATGCCATGGTGGTGGCAGTAGCCACTAAGAAGGAGTTGGCTGACCCTTTGATGCCTGTCCATCCACCTAATAAAGAGTCTAGGACAATGGACAGGTACGGGAAGCGGATGTTTTCTTCAGCGACCTTTTCCATGCGGTCGCTGAATTATCTGTGCCATTTCACCCACCTTCAAAGGGATCTTCTCAATGAACTGGGTGATACCCTTCAGGATCCATCAGCTGCGGGGGCTCAGGATAAGATTAACTCCCAGCTGGCGACCCTTAATTCTATTGTTAGCTCCTCCATGCAGCTCATTTCTTATGCAGTCGATGGGGCGAGTAGGGACGCAGGTGCAGGCGTGGCTTTGAGAACACATGCCTGGATGCAGTTATGTAATTTTGCTGACCCCTTTAAGGTGTCCTTCACCAATACCCCCTTCGATGGTTCGGCTCTGTTTGGACCACAGGTGAAGGATACCTTTACCAGGTGTGAGCAGGAAGGCAAGACTCTCTCTGCTGTGGGAGTACGTTTTTCTACTCCCTCTAGACCATACCCTAAAGGTCAGAAGAGTGGAAAAATGTGGTTTCGGAAACCCTGACACACACGTGGCGAGTTTCCCTCCAGGGACAGAGGAGGGAACAATAATAGACGCCGCCCGAGAGGCAGAGGGAGTCTGCAAAATCAGGGTAGCAGAGAGTGTTTCTCTGACAAACCCTTTCAGCACCCCTGAGGGGCTGCTCGACTGTCCACCTTCGGAGGCAGTCTGGCGAAGATTGTCACTGTACCCAGAAGCCTGGCAACTCCTGACACAAGACAAATGGGTACGGTCCATCATATCCGAGGGTTACAAAATCCCCTTTGTCCACACCCCTGTACAAACAACCAGGTCCCTTCCAGATGTTCCACCCAGTCTAAGGGAACAAGCAGTGCTAGAAATTTCAAAACTGCTAAAAAAAAAAGGGCCATCCAGGCAGTCCCAGCAGACCAGCAAGGATCTGGGATTTATCCATGTCTGTTATAATGTTATCAAAACGATGTTTGTTGTATTCAGACAATAAATCATTTTGTATACTATTGTGTAAAGTAATTAAAGTTTCATTCAACTTAGCAAGTTTTAAGTTGTTGTTCTTAATAATTAATCTCATCAATTCCATACCTGTGTTATCAGAAATATCTAAAAGTTCATTGAACAACTCACTGTTGTGTTCGAACCCAAAGGGTAATTTAAACATGAGTAGTCCTTTAGGCACCTGTTTTAACTCCAACGACCTCTTAAGAACATTGTCCATTTGGAGTGTCTTAAACTTCTTTTCAAAGTCCTGCAGTTGTTTGTTCAAACATCCCATGTCTCGAGCGTTATTGCTGGTTGGAATAACAAATTTAGGAGCTGAAAGTACATCCTTTGTCAGGAATCCTCTGGCCACTCCTGCCATTAGATTTTGCGCCGTCTCTAGCATTCGTGCTGGAATTCGGAAGCGGAACTTCCTGCCCTTGAGTTCCTGTCCTTGAGCGTAATGTTCACTTCCAATCAAATCCCCCGAACCATCACTAGCCGACGGAACACTCTGTGATGTACCTGGTGTAGAGTGTATTGTGAACAATTGTTCCTCAGTTTCTGTCAATGAAACATTACCATTTTTTAAATATATGAATTTTATTATAATTATATAATTACATGTACGTATTTTCTGTGAAATATTGTTTTTTATTTCATCAATTTTGAGGCGTTATGTTGTTAATTTAATTAATTAATGCAACAAAAGTAATAAGAAATGTATTAATTGATGGTTCAAAATCACAATTTAATTGAAGTAGACATGTGACTGGTCGAAGATAGGTTTGAATTGTATAAAACTGAAAAGATTTTTAATGTCTTTTACTCTGATGAAACCCACGGACTGGCTGGGTGAAAGCGCTTAGTGTGTTGCAATAAAATTTGGAAAAACGGTGCTATCAGTCTACGGATCACTTTTATTTTTTTATAATATGTCTGTAGTGTGGTACATCAACAAGCAGGGCGGAACCAAGTCCTATCCCTTATTTCGAGAAGCACTCAGACTCTGGCAGTGGGCGATCTCCTCTCAACGGTTTCTGATAGCAACGCACATCTCTGGGAAGTCCAGCGTCATAGTGGACAGGCTAAGCAGAGCTATTCTCATGCCTCACGTGTGGTCTCTCAGTCAGTCAGTAGCGGACAAAATTTTCCGCAGATGGGGTCAGCCTTGCTGCGATTTTTTCGCAACTCCTCTCAACAGCAAGTGCGACGATTTCTTCACTCTCTTCCCCCTCCCCGGCCACTCCCCCAGAGACGCTCTAGTTCATGGGGTCTTCTGTATGCATTCCCACCTTTTCCCCTGATTCCCAAACTAATTCAGAAGGCGACCACATTGGGATCCAGGATGATCCTCATTGCCCCTTACTGGCCTCGACAAATTTGGTTCCCATTCCTGCATTGTCACCTGCCAGAGCAGCCTTGGAATCTGGACCCAGTGCCAGACCTCTTGGTCCATCAGTCGGGTGGGCTGCACCAATCCCTTCAGTCTCTCAACCTCACAGCTTGGTTGCTCCACTTCCAACCTTAGCCAGGCTTCCACATATTTCTCAGCCGGTGCGTGAAATCATCCTTTCTTCGCACAAATCTACTACCAGGAAGACTTATGCTAGTAAGTGGAAACGTTTCTCTTTCTGGGCAGAGGCTAGAAATATAGACCCCTTTACAGCCCCTGTCCATCACGTTCTAGATTTTTTAGCAGAACTTTTTCGAGCTGGTTCCTCGTCTACCACCATTAGGGTCCAATTGGCTGCTATCGCAAATTTCCACGCTGGCTTGTCAGAAACCAGCATCATGTCCCACTAACTTTGCAAGGCCTTTCTTAAAGGGACTATTTTACTTAGGCCCCAGGTCAGAGATCCCCCACCTCTGTGGGATTTAAACCTGATATTAGCTTCCTTGATTCTCCCTCCTTTTGAACCTGCGGCCTCCTGTTCCTTAAAATTACTCTCCTGGAAGACTTGTCTTTTTAGCAGCCATCACCTCATCTAGGAGAGTTTCGGAACTTCAAGCCCTCTGTATTCGTCCTCCTTATCTTGTGTTTCACAAGGATAGAGTTTCACTCAGGACTAATTCAGGACTAATTCTTCTTTTCTGCCCAAGATACCTTCAGAGACAAACCTGAATCAGGCTATTGATCTACCTGTCTTTTTTCCTAAATATTCGAACAAAGCTGAACAAAAGTTACACCAATTGGATGTTCATAGGCAAATTACATTTTTATTTGGATAGGACTAAACAAATAAGAAAATCGGACCAACTCTTCCTGTCCTATGCTGAGGGCAAACCGGGCCTGCCAGTTTCTAAAGTAACCTTATCCAGGTGGTTGGCCTCTATTATTACTTTGATTTATCAACTGAGACATAAAGAACTCCCTACAAAACCCAAAGCTCATTCCACCAGAGCGTTGGCTACTTCGGTAGCTTTTCAAGCAAGACTACCAATGGAATCTATTTGTACTGCAGCCACATGGGCCACTCCTCATACTTTCATTTCACATTATAAGTTGGATATGGCCTCTAGGAGTCGAGCTGATTTTGGTTCCACTGTGCTCTGTTCCGATGAGCCACCCAGGACTAAGGTGCTAGGGACGCTGTCCCATCCAGCAAGAATGGAGGCGAGATAGACAACTTAACATTAAGAAGTTATGTACCTACCATAACGTTCCATATTAGTTGTCTTCTTCTCACCTTCTTTCTTGCGTCCCACCCTCCATCCCCCTAGCCTGGACAGACCAAGAAGAGTCCCTTTTTGAGGCCTTCTTCCTCTGGCTGAGTCTTAACTAGGTTACGTTCTCCTCTGTTTTAGTACTGTAGGTAAACCTTGTATTTTGGACAGGTGTCCTTAAAATTTTTCTATGGTGTTAGCTCTGCCAAACGAGATTTGGGTATCTAGTGCCAAGCATTGTGGGATATGGGGAGGCCTCGAGCCAATAAATAGCTCTCGAGCTTTAGTAGAAGGCCGAGTCGGAGCCGAGGATCGGCTCCAAACCCATCCAGCAAGAAAGAAGGCAAGAAGAAGACAACTAACATGGAACGTTATGGTAGGTACATAACTTCTTATTCTACTAGAGCTGTGCCTTCTTCTGGTGCTTTTTTCAGGGGCTTAGATATGAATGCTGTTCTTGAAGCAGCTACCTGGTTTTCTATGCATAGTTTTATTAAGCACTACAAGTTGGATGGTATCTCCAGAGCTAGAGCTTGTTTTGCTAGAGCCATTCGTCATGGCGTCTTAGAGGGCTGTACTGCTCCTTCCAAGTTTCTTTTTGAGCTTTGTCACTCTCCCATATGTTAGGAATACTGCAACATTGAATGTAAGGACTTAGTGTACAGTTGTGTAAAATCTTATCGTAACAGTAAATGTCCTTACACTCACTGTTGCAGTATTCCTAACAAATGGGATTCCCTGCCATGGAAGCCCAATGTTAGCCAGTATACCAAAGCCTACTGTGGCTTTAAGGTATGCCATACATTACACTTATGCTCCTCGCATAGTATAGGGCATAAAGGTGACGTCCGGACGTACTGTCCTCAGCTGATTGCCCCAGTAGGAACACCAGTCTAAGGAAACCCAGGAGGTGACCAGTACATCCAGGAAGGAAAAGGACTATGGGGGGAGGAGGGAGGGAGTTGAATACTGCAACAGTGAAGGAAAGGACCTAGTACAGTTGTGTACTGTGGACGAGTGGATGGGGCACTGTAAATTCTTGCTGGGGATAGCACCCACAACCCTCTTGGACATGAGCAGTCATCACTACATGCAGTCTTTGGTATTGCCTAGTACTTGTATGGTAGTATATTTTGCTGAAGTGGCTAGACTTAAAATGACCTTTGTGTCGATAGCCTAGTAATCTCCTATGCTTCTATGATCTAAGGTTTGGTGTTCATTTCCCTCCCATCTGGGGACAGGATGGCCTGAGTTGAAGACTGGTCTGGCAAAAAGATTCCTGTAGCACCTTTACTTAGGGTACACTGCAATGCACCTGTCCTGTCCAAGCTTCTGTTACCTTGTGGCTAGAGTCATTGATGAGAATATTCAAGGCTCTAGCCAAGTATGAGATCTGAAAGGATCTCACCATGACCCTTTCAAATGTTAGGTTTTGTGTCTCGCCACCTTGTTGTTTGGGATCTGCCTAAGATGGTTTGAGTATAATGGCAGTTACATTTCTGTGCTTGTAACAGATTGTGTGACTTAAAAAGTAACTTAATTTGGGAATGAACTGAACTACTTTCTTATGTGAATGGGCCCTTTATATGAATAGGTTTTCAGGCTAAGGTTTCTGTTCTTGCTCCTTGCCTTCTTAGGGGGGTGGCTAATCCCATCAGCATCTGTGCTGTTGCTTTTTACAGAAGGAAATGGCCCACACGGATACTCTTGGTGCAGAGCGGAGTCCCCACTTCACTTGGTCCTTGTTCAGGCCAGACTATTAATGGTCTCGGGCAAGTATCCTCTCTGTGACCTGACTTCTTGGCTCGTTTAGGGGGGTGCTGTTGGAGAGCTGTCTGGTTTCTGCCACCATGAAAGACCACCCTTGTGAGATTGGCAGATAAGGGTATTGCTCCATTGCTCTCTCATTGTTTTGTTACTGGTGCTTCCTTTTCCCTTTCTGGTATGTCAGAGCTGTGGAGCAGTCTGCTCCTCCTCCTGTTGTGGGAGAGCTCATTGGTTTCCTTTCTTTTAGTTGTTTTGTCCAGCTGGTTGGGACCCTCATTCTTCTGAGAAGGGGCATTAACACTTGCCCTCACATCTTTTATGTCACAGATGGAGGTCTTTGGGGAAATTGGCCTTCACCCCTTTTGTGATAAGGGCTTCGGTGGTGGCCCCTCTGTTTGATAGCGATGAACCATTTTGGTAGGGATGGCCATTAGGTCTGGTGTCCCTTGCACTTTCCTGATGTTGCTTTTTGGTGCCAAATCTAGATAAGGGAGAAATCCCCTCGACATGTTCATCTTTGGTACTAACTTTGGTTTACCCTGGCCTAGAATTCTTGGGGTTGAAGTCCATAGTTATTAGTACCAATCCATTGGGATGGGCTTCTTATGCTCTTGGGTCCCTGTTTACGGGCTTCTTATGCTCTTGGGTCCCTATTTACAACTCCTTGAGGGTTGTGTTGACCTTTCTGCTGGTTCAGGAAGAGTCATCCGCTAGTGGACGTTACTTGCCTGTCTGAGGATCACAAACCTCCTTGTTCCCATTTGTGGAGCAGATCAGATGGCGGGATTACGAATGAATTGTGTCTGCCTGGATTTGGAGATTCCTAGCAGAGTCCTTGTCTTTTTTGGTAAACAGTCTCCTTTGGGTGCTTGGCTAAGATTTTTTTTTAATGAATTTCTCCCATTCTCCTGTTGATGAGTTGGAAGCTACTGGAGAGACTGTCCCACTGGTTTGGGCTGCATTCTGGTGTGGTGTTCAGCCTTACCTGCCCTCCAGTTCCTGCTTTGTGTTCCTTTGGGGGGCATGGTTGCAACAGCCCTTTGGGGACACTCCCTTCCCAGATATTTTCCCTTTCCGTGATGGAGTCGTTCTTTCTGGCTATGCATTCCTTAATTTGCTTTGTGGCTTGTCCTAATTACAGTGATCCTTTTTTATCTTTAACCCTGGTGGTTTTACTATATGGGATTCAAGTCAACAGTAGGATATATTAAGGACGGGTTCTTGATTTTTTAGGTATGGCAGATACATTCATACTGTAGGAATCATTTTGTGATGGGGATCACCCTTAATGAATCAAGGGTACTGTCTTCCCCCCTCCTTTCCAATCCCTCTCCTTTGTCTTCAAGGCAGGATGTCCATCCAGCTAGACTCAGCTGGTAGTTTTCTTACAAGTTAGATAGTTGTGTATCACCTTTAGGATGAGCTTCTCATGATGGCTGGGTCCCTAATTTGATGCACTTGAGGATGTTTGCTAGAGAGAAGTGAAGGAACTGTCCATTCCAAGGCTGAGGGTCACTCGGCGTATGTCATCACAGGGCCTTTCCTGAGGCCATGCTTAAGTGAGGCCATGTTTTTAGCATTCATAGTGGGATACCATGTGTTTTTCAGCAGATTTTGCCGAACTGAACCTTTTACTTAGGGGAACAAAATGTGATCGGGACTGTCATCCTTGAAGGAGGAATGTGAGGCTTTGTCATGACCTTTGTCTGTGGTGCCACAGGTAGCACACTCATCTTTGGTGCAGAAGGCTATTGGTTCTATTTCCATACCAGGTAGATTGCTGACACTGCAGTGCAGCATAAGGGGGATGCTGCATCACTGAGTGTGCTGTCCTTGAGTTAAGACATTAAACCAAGGCCACATTTGCTCGAGTTGTTGGTAGCTCAGGTGGAGGTAGAAAGGTCCCATGCCAACTATCGAAAAGAGTAGGATAGGTTCCCTGATGCCCTGGCCAAACTGCCACTACTAGGATAAATACCATCTTGGGTCTTCCCTGATATGGGCTGCTAGCCTAGTGGGGAGTAACCCTGTCAACAAAGGACAAGTAAAATAAATAAAAATAAGATCCTTGGGTAATGTGCTGCTTGGCCTGCCAGACAGGACTTGATGCCTCCAGTCCTGTTGTAGACTTTGCCAGCCCTAAATGAGAGAAAAGCCACATTGGTGTCCTGTGAAAAACAGCATGCAAACTTCTCCCCTCACATGCAGACAGAGTTGCCAGAGGAGTGCTCCTCTAGCTGCCATTCTGTAGATGTTCGTGTTACCCTGCTGCAGTCATCACACTAGGGTTATCCTGCCGTCAGACGGTCCCGCAGTCGGCCTGAATTCCAAAGTCTTGGTCCGGCGTCGGTTGCTGTCGCTTCTTCCCTGACGTCAGTGCGCCAGGGGTATATAAGAGGCATCCGACGCCATTTTCTTCCATCTTTCTTGCCTCATGGTGCCCGAAGCAGAAGCAGTTCGCAAGTGCTGGTTGGCCGACACCTGAGATTTTCGATTTGAATTTCAGTCCGAAGTCTTCAATAAAGCTAAGTACTCCGTTGGGGAACATTTTCTTGCCTCAGTCCAATGTCAGAAAAAGTTAACAATTGCATTTCTTGTGGGAAGCAAATACCTCATAAGAACTTCCATTCCTATTGTATTCCTTGCCTAGGCCCAGACCACGACGTCACAGGTTGTCGGTTTTGTGCTAGGTTTAATAAACGAACTATCAAACGCCGTTTTGACTTCGCACGGCATTACTTTGGTAGGAAATTTAATTATATCATGCCGTCGGAGCAGCCGACGACCGGCATGCATAAAAAAACGCAAGGATAAGGACAGGCAGCCTAGGAACAAGCCAGACTCCAAGGCCTCTGTTGGGCCTGTCGCCGGTTCTCCGGTTTTCAGTGAGGCGTCTACGCAGCCCCTGACGACCGCAGAACTGGAACCCCAGACAGCTGCGGATTCCCAAGCGGGAGCCTACTAGGCCGACGCAGCCATCTTCTGACACCGGAGCAGAAGTAGACCCTGGTGCAGTGGAAACACCTTCAGTTGCAGAAGGTGTCTTCAGACCGACTACACTCACCATTAAATTTTATGCTAAGCTTAAAACTCCTTTAAAACCTAAGAAGACTGTACATCAGTCTACAGTTCAATGCCCCATGCCTAAGAAACAGATGCTTAAGATGGCTGAAGATTTGATTACCCTAATCAGGGGTTCCCATCCCCCTCCTGATAAAAGACCAAGACAAGAGGAGGATTATGCTTCCTCTGACCAGGTTTCAATTTCCTCAGATTCTTCTGAGGAACAGGATTACACCTTTCCACCTTATGAAGACTCTATTCCCTCAGCATCTTCCCCTGAAGACTACTCCTTTGGGGAAACTTTACATACCATGAGGGAACATTTCCACTGGGAAGGCCAGGACTACTCTGATTCTAAGAAAAGGCTCCGAGAGTTCCTTTTACTACCCCAGCACAGACCTCTTGCTATCCCTCCAGTTTTAGATATTGTGGATGATGTTTACTTGGAGGCTAGTTTAAATCCAGTCTCTACCTCCTGCTCCAGCCAAACCAGGCAGATACTACAGAGTACCTGACTCACACAAATTCCTTTATAAAAGCTCTGTGGCTGACCCAGAAACAATTTCCCAGGGTCCTAAGGGAGCTACAGCTTCTATGGCTAAAAATCCTGTGCCCTCTGAAAGGGATTCCAGAGCCCTAGATAGACGGGGAAAGAAAATATACACCTCAGCAACTCTGGCTATGAGAGCATTAAATTGTCAGTTTCACATGTTGAAATATCAGCAATTTCTAATGTTTCAATTAAAACAAAAAAAGGGCACACATTCTGAACAGTCTGGATTCAGGGAAATGCAGAATCTGTTGCATGCAGCTGAACAGGTGGGCAAACATACTTTACAATGCGGATTTGATTCGTTGGAAGCTTCCTGTAGAGCAGCTGTTACTGGCTCTGTCATACGTAGACATGCTTGGTTAAAAGAACAAACCCTTCCTGATCATGTTAAAGCAAAATTATTGGATGCACCTTTACAGCAGGATGTATTATTTGGTGTCAAAGCAGAAGAGGTTTTAAAGAAAATGGAGGATAAGGCAAAGTCTATGCAGACGGTCAAGGATTTTTTGCAGGTACAACCCCCTCGTTTCAGCAGAAATTGGCCAACAAAAAACTGGTCCTTTCCAGCTTCTGACAGATCACAGAGGGGCAAATACAGATGCCCAAGGAGCAGAGGTCAGTCACAAGGCCCTTACAAACCTCGCCAATGGGGTACTGCTACCCAGAAAGGAGGAGAAGACAGGCCCCAAGCTAGCAGAAGACAAACACAATGACTCAATCCTCAAACTACCAAGCAAATCTCTCCTGGCAGCTCCCTTGGGAGGACAATTAGCATTTTTTGCAGACAACTGGCACATCATCACAAAAGACAAATGGGTCCCAAACATTGTCTCTCAAGGATACAGATTCCACTTTCATACCTTACCAAGGATAAGAGGAATGCCAAACCTGCCACCAAATCAATGGGCAGAGGCACAAAAACAAATTACAGCTCTCATGGACATGAGAGCCATTCAACAGGAGCAAGGACAAGGATTTTACTCAAGACTCTTTCTAGTCCCAAGAAAGGACAAGGCATGAAGACCCATTCTGGATCTTTCAATTCTGAACACCTATCTGCAAGCACCAAAATTCAAGATGCTAACACTACAGCAGCTTCTTCCCATGCTGGGCAAGAACGCTTGGCTAGTAACGTTGGACCTCAAGGAGGCATACCTGCATGTCCCTATCAGACAAAATTGCAGAAGATACCTCCGCTTCATTGCAGGTTCAACGCATTATCAATTCTCTGCACTGCCCTTTGGCTTATCTACTGCGCCCAGGGTCTTTACAAAATGACTGGCACCAGTAATTGCATACTGCAGACAAAGAGGAATTCAAATATACCCATACCTGGATGACTGCCTTATTCAAGCAGAAAGCAAGGACATTATTTTAAAGCATCGGGCATTTGTCAAACACCTAAGTTGCCTAGGGTACACAGTAAACAAAAAGAAATCAAAACTAGTGCCCTCACAAAACATAATATTCCTGGGTGCCAGCTTGAATACAACGGCCCAGATGACCTATCTCACGCCAGACAAGCAACAACAGCTGACTCAATATTTCAAAATAATGGAACAAAGACCCAACTCCCTGCAAGAAAAATTCTGCAGGCCTTGGGATTCATGGCATCTTGCATACTACTAATACCATTTGCAAAACTGCATATGAGGAAATTACAGTGGTACCTGAAAAGCGTATGGACTCAGCACAGCCACAGCTTGGAAACAATGATACCACTCATTCCCTGCCTTCAACAGGAGTTTCTATGGTGGGCACAGGCATGTCACCTCAACAAGGGTCAGCCTTTCACCTTACCCACAGCCAGGCAAACTATGACAACAGATGCATCGGACTATGCCTGGGGAGCACACATGGCAGGACAGTGCATTTAGGGCAAATGGACTACAGATCAGAGGCATCTGCATATCAATCAAAAAGAAATGCTAGCAGTACAGAATGCCCTAACAGCTTTCAAGGACCTTTTACACCCAGGATAACTAATAATAAAGACGGACAATACCACAGTAATGTGGTACATAAGCAAGGGGGGGCACATTCCTACCCTCTATGCAGGTAAGCAATGACCTTGTGGAACACTGCACTGTCTTACCAGGTTCAATTACAAGCACAATTCCTGCCAGGAAAGAAAAACACATTGACAGACAACCTAAGCAGAAACATCATGGATCCACACGAGTGGAAACTAGATCCACAAGTATTTGCAATGATAGCTCAAAAATGGGGATGCTCAGACATAGATCTGTTTGCAAGCCCCCACAACTACCAACTTCAAAAATTTTGCACAAGGACATTCCATCCACAAGCTTGGAAAGTGGACGCCCTCTCATTCAGTTGGAAAACATTAACAGTGTATGCATTTCCTCCACTGCCTCTTCTAGCAAAGGTACTGCTGAAAGTCAGATTAGAGAGGCCACAAATGATACTCGTTGCACCAGACTGGCCACGCCAGCATTGGTATTCAATTCTAAGGAACATGGCCCATGGCCCACCATGGATTTTACCACAAATTCCTCACCTGCTCACCCAGCGAGACAGTCAGATTTTACACATCCAGCTCAAGACTTTAAACCTGGCTGCATGGCAAATTCCCTAAACAACCAGCCAACACCTCTATCCAAAGCCGTTATGGATGTCATTCTGGAGGCCAGGAGGCCCAGCACCAGGAAAACCTATTCAGACAAATGGAAAAGATTTTGCGCCTGGAACCAGGCTAAAGGCCAAAATCCCCTTGATCCAAACATTCCTCAGATTCTACAATATTTAACTGAGATGTTGCACAAAGGACTTTCCTTTTCATCTATTAAGATCCACGCCTCAGCAATTTCAGCTCATTACAACACGGATCCTCCTTTATTCTCACATCCACTCCTAAGACAGTACCTCAGAGGGGCTAAGAACATAAGACCACCAAGGAGAGCACCAACACCTACTTGGGATCTCAACTTTGTTCTGGAAAAGATTACACTGCCGCCCTTTGAACCAGCTTTTTCAGCTGATTTAAAATTTCTTTCATGGAAAACTGCCCTGCTACTAGCAATAACCTCAGCTAGAAGAGTCTCAGAGCTACAGACACTAATGGCAGTGGAGCCTTTCCTCATTTTTCATCAAGACAGAGTCTCTCTACGAACTAACCCTTCCTTTATGCCAAAGGTGGTATCCAGTGTGGCCGTAAACCAAACCATTCATTTGCCCACCTTTTTCCCAAATCCCCAGAACAAAGGAGAAAGACTCCTGCACTCTTTGGACATTCACAGGCAATTACGTTACTACTTGGATAAAACTAAGGCTTTCAGAAAAACTGACCAGCTCTTTGTAGCCTATTCTACAGGATCACAAGGAAAAGCCATCTCAAAACAGACCATTTCTAAATGGATAGAGCATTGCATACGTTTCTGCTACACGCATCATGGGAAACCGGTACCTGCTAACATTAGGTCCCACTCCACCAGGGCTACAGCTACATCAGCAACCTTTCTCAGGGGAGTGCCAACCAAGGATATTCTGGAAGCTGCAACTTGGAGTTCAGTGCACACCTTCACCAAACACTATCACTTACCTCTGTATTCTAAGACTAGAGCTAGTTTTGCCACTGCAGTTTTGCAGGGCCTACTAGCTTCTTCTAACCCTGTTTAACTCCACCTCCCGTCCTTAGCTTTGGGATTCAACCCAAGTGTGATGACTGCAGCAGGGTAACACGGTGAACATAGTACAGTTTTGTACCTGCCATAAATGTAGATGTTCGAGTGTTCACCCTGCTGCAGTCTAGGTTACCCTCCCTCCATCCCCTCTGAACTAGCTGAACTTATCTATACCACTCTATCCTATACTACCTCTGCGGTGTATTTGCTTGTGCCTAAAGGTATTGTTTTATTTTTATCTAGCTATATATATATATATATATATATATATATATATATGTGTGTGTATATATATATATATATATATATATATATATATATATATATATATATATATATATATATATATATAGCCTACCTGTTGGGGGCACCTGACATCTGGGGCAAGAAAAACTGAAGAAAATGGCGTTGGATGCCTCTTATATACCCCTGGTGCACTGACGTCAAGGAAGAAGCGACAGCAACCGACGCCGGACCAAGACTTTGGAATTCAGGCCGACTGCGGGACCGCCTAACGGCAGGATAACCCTAGTGTGATGACTGCAGCAGGGTGAACACTCGAACATCTACATTTATGGTAGGTACAAAACTGTACTTTCTGACTCCATTCTTGGACTTTTTGGTGTGGGTAGCTCTTCAAGTTTATACCCCTTTGCAAAACTATCAAGAGGACCAGTGGGTTTTAGATGTGGCCACATTCAGATGCATCTTGAAGCTCATAATTTTTCCACCAGAAAAAGCTTCACTATTATAGTTCTGTGATTCAGCAGATCACTTGAGACAGCCCAAGAGTGTACTGTTTAGATGAGTTATTAAGGATTTTTCAGTGTTTGAGAAGAGGGTGTTTTACTCCTGCCTCCTCTTGGGTCCAAAGGGGATGGATGATTGAACTTTAGCAGCTTCTACCGTTCCATCCATTTCATCACGTTTCCGATGTTAACCCCGCAACACGGAGGTCTTGCTTTTGTTTCCATATGGTGGCTTCCTTTCACATATGAAGTTAGGTTCATAGGTAGGTACTAGGCTATCGGCTCTAGGGCCTATACATGCCCAGCCAAAAAGGTACCCTGGCTTTCGCCACTCAAGAAAGTTATTTTCCTTTGCCCCTGTCGAGCAGAGCCACAGAGGTGATCCCTGGGGTGAATTTCCTAATTCCCATCCAGTCATCAAGATTTTTCTTGAAGAGTACTAATGAGGAGCTTTGTTTGATATAGATAGGTAGTTTGTTCCAGAGTATAGGAAGTCTCTGGGACAAGAATCTATCCCTCCGGCATGTTCTGTTTATTGTGGTGACAAGGTTTAGGTCCCTAAAGAATTTAGCTGTGAGGGATTGGGATTTGGAGCATGTCCAACAGCTCTGGGTTTGACATAGCTTTGTATGTTAAGCAGAGATCACCTCTTGAGTAGGCGATATGTGACGGAGTAAAGCTGGAGTTTTTTTGAGGCGGTCTGCATAGGGCATCTGTTTGAGGCCGGTAATCCTCTTTGTGAGGTATTTCTGCGGCCTTTGGCACAGCATTTGGATTCCATGTGGGTGACTAATTTCATTAAGTCCAATATGGAAGGGAAATTTTTTTCTTTTGTTAGTGCATAGAGCCTTCACCAAGCTATTTGTTGTAATGGTAGAACTCTCATGAAAAGGGCTTCCTTGAGTTTCCTTACCTGGTGGACTGTTTCTGGGTTGCTCAGTCTAGAGATTCCCTGGAGGCAGCTCTTCTTTGACTGCTTCCTTGGATGCAGCCCCCAGGGAGCGACCCTGAATTAGAAGACATCCTGTAGACCCCCTTATTATAAAAGGTTTGCAAGTAGTAGGGCTTTAATAAGTGATTAAGGCAGCCTGTAAAACAACTACTTGGTAAACCTGTGCCACCAGGCTTATACCAATTTCCACTCTGGGTGGAGCAGTAAACCAGTACCATCACTTTGGTTCACCTTGTAGGTGATTTTGATCTATCTTAGCTACCTGTATGAGTTTGGCCCGATTTATTCAGTGTTCATGGTGCATGTGCCAACTATACGAGTACATCATGACTTTGTGGTGGGCAAAATTGAGGTGCATCCCCAGCTTGTCATACAATTCCTGAACAGAATGTTGCATCTCTGTCCTTTGTTGAAGAAACCCCTTTCATCAATAGGATATGAGCTTGATTGACTTGCACATCCTGTTGAGCCTGCTAGTGCGGTAGGATTGAAGTTGCATTGTTAGAAAACATGTTTTCCTGGTGGCCATCACTTCTGCAAGGTACAGCTATCCCTCCATCGGGTCCACCCACAGCCCCTTTTTCCAGTTCATTATAGATAGGGTCAGGGTGTGTTGAAATTATTTCCAGAATGAATCAATGTTTTTAGTGGGGGAGAATACTGAGGTTTCTCAATCCCTTGGGTAGTATTTTGATGTGTTAAAACTGGAATTTCCGTAACCTTTACCTATCCCTCCAGTTTTGTTTGCTTTGGAGGGTGTTTTTGACTGCAGTTTCCCTGAAAGTCAGCCTGCTGCCCCTAAAAAAAGATTTAAAATTCCTCAGTATTTCAAGTTTTTGTTTACCAGTTCCAGACCTGACCCAGCTGTGAAGGATGCCAGCTTAGCCAGATAGAATTTTGGAGCTAATTCTGTCATCTGTAAATATTAATGTGAACCACAAGCTTGTTGTCTTAAAATGGAAAAAAAACTGCTGTTAGATGTGGAACTGCAAAAAAATGTAACCGTGCTCTCTGCTGACCATGTAAAACGTGTTGTGACCCTTTGATCTAAAGTCGGCTCCGGCCTGTCTCGATGAAGACATTCTTTCTATTGTTTTGACCAAGAGTTAAATTGCTAGATTTAAACATGCAAATGTATTTTTATTGCTCTGCTTCCTGACCAGCTGCAAGATAACAAAAGGAGATGTTAAGAAAGTAAATGTTGTTTCTGTTAGCCTGGGAACCCTAGGAAGTGTGAAGAATTATGTAATGGGAACCAGGAATGTGATTTTAAAAACAGAGATAATCAGAGGGCGTTAAGCATTTTTGTCTTGACTATCCAACTCATCAGCACTGTCTTGCTCTATATGTAAGTTTATCTTAGACTTGTTTTTTTCTCTTAGAAATAGCTAGAAACTAGAAAGATTAGACTAAGTATTTTTCTGTGATGTCAGAACTGTACTACTGAATTATTTTAAGTATTTCTCTGTGATCTCTGAACTCTTGACTAACACTGTGTAGTAAAAAGTATTGTCCTGTGTTTTTATTTATTATTAAATATTTTAAAACCTTTCAACGGTGGCTGTTTTGTGTAGAGATAATTTAAGCTCTAGAGTACATTGCATGTGTATAGTGATCATGTACCAAGTCACTCTAATCAGCGTTGACTGTTCTACTACCAATTGGATAATAATATTGCACAGTAATAATTGGACACTCTGTTAAGGGCCTTTGGGTAAGTGATAAATATTAGCTGGGTGGTGGCAGTGATTTCTACTGTATAGTCTGGGTAAAAGGGGCACAGCTGGAGAATCTGTGGCAGCTTTCCCCAGGAGTGTCTGTGTGGTTGTATAACTTCTTCTCAAAGTGTGTGTTTGTCAGCTACTTGGGCAGGGACACGAAGCACTGGTTGGACAGAGAGGGTGCCGGAGGTTTTAGCTTGCTCACTAGGCTGAGATCTGGACCCTATAGTTGTGCCAGTGGGGAGTCTTATTGGGGACCTGGAGAGAAATGGAGCATCCATCCCCGGACTGACTGTGATCTGTGTGTGCTCTTAAGGGAAATTGCACTTTACTGTGTGTGTTTGTTATCCTTTCCTCCTATATGAGACGCCCCTCACTGGTGTTAGCGGTGAGGATTGAGACTCCTTGATTGCTGGGCCAGGGCACGGGCATCACATACTAATTGTTTGGCAGTGGTGGGATATCCACATCACATATTAATTGTTTGGCAATGGTGGGATATCCATATCACATATTAATTGGTGGCAAATACTAATTGGCTTGTAGTGCTGTGGGTAGAGTGAATTCCTGTAGCTTGTGTACAGTGAGCTTTGAAAGTGTTTTGTATTCTAAATCAGCCACACAGTGAATACTCAGAGTTCAGATCACAATTGTTTTATTTCTTTTGTTAGCTTAGCTAGTCGGGGTGAGCAGGCAGCATGTCAGCAGAGGAGTATGGAAAGCTGACAAGGAGCCAGCTGGCTGAGATGTGCCAGGCTTGGGGATTGGTGCATGGAAACCTAACTAAGCAGACCTCAGTGCAGCCTTGGTTACAGCTGCATCAGAAAACAGCAGCCAGGAGGACAATCAGACTGGCAGTGGAGATATGATACCCTTGGAGAATGGACACCTCAACCTTTCTGCAGAGGACTTAAAAATCCATCTGGAGCTAGAGAGACTTGAGTTGGAGGCTAGGCGTTTGGAGATAGAAGCCGAGGATAAGGAGCGGCAGAGGAGGCATGAGAGGAAAATGCTGACTCTTCGCCAGAGTCATGAAGTTAATGGGGAAGTCAGTAATTGGACCCCAGAAGCACAAAATGTCAGTAAATATCTTCCGTAATTTAAAGAGCAGTATAATTTTGATAGTTTCATTCATATGTTTTAGAGGTTATGCAAACAGTATAGTGTTGACCAAAGATTCTGGGTACGGTTCTTGACCCCTCCATGGTAAAGCTGTAACTGTTTTGTCAAAAATGTCTGATGTTGCATGTTTTGATTATACTGCTGTTAAAAGTCACTTGTCAGAATTGTTTAAGCTAACACCTGAAATGTATAGGAAAAAGTTTTGTGAGCATAGATGCAAGGCAGATAAAAGTGTGTGTGAGCATGTTGCTGAACTGAGTACTTGTTTCCATAGGTGGGTGAGTGGATGTCAGGGCACCACTTTTGAAGCAAGCAGAACAGCCCTGCACAGGAAAGGGACCCCCAGTACTGGTCATGGGTCTAAAGGAACTCATGGTGGGCAGCACAGACTGCCCCAACAGAATCTGCCAGTAGCAGGGGGAAGCCACTAGTCCAGGTACACGTCCAGGAGCTAGGGTTAAATGTTTTGAATGCAACCAGTGGGGCCATGTGGCATACAGGTGTCCAAGGAGGCAAGGTGGGGAACAAAAGGTGAGGGAGCCAGTACGTGGGAAAGGCAAAATGCCAGTAGTAGGTTGTCTTGAGATAACAGGGGTACCGAACTTCCATCCTGCAGATGTCCTGATAGGGAAGGATTTGGATGAGGCAGTACCATATGCTTATGAAGTTACACACAGTCAGGCTAGGAGACAAGCATGTGGGTCTGGTAGCCTGGGGGAGACCCAGACAGACTGCATACTTACCGCCAGGACTGGTGAGGTGGTTACTTCAGGGAAGGAGCTACTCTGTAGCAGTAAGACTGAAGGTGAGCCACAGCTGCTTGTTGGTGCTGATGTTCCCTTGGACAGAGTGACTGCAAAGGTAGAGGTGAGTAGTAGTACCCAGGCTGACAGTGAGGCACCACTGTCAGAGGATACTAGACTTCCTGTGGAAGTGGAGCTGGGAAGGGTTACAAGGAGAGAGTTGAGACAGGCTCTACTTTCAGACCCTACATTGCAAGGGTCTATATTATATCATCGAATGCTTAAAAAAGCGAACGCTGATTGATCGACCTAATTTAAGCGAAAACTTACAATCTCAAACTTCCCAGGGGAAAAAAGTCGCTGATCCAAAACACATACACACAACACAAGCACACCAAACAAACAGAAATCCACACACATAGACCTAAAATCTGATACCTAACCCTACACTAAGCTATGCACACACCACTAACTACCCACTTACCTTAACCCAAACCCTAACCCTAAGGTCCGTCACTATCGCACACTCACCTCACCCGCTCCCTAACCCTAACTCACTTAAATCCGCCCTAACCCTCATGTCCACTCAATCGCACACACACTTAACCCGAGCCCTAACCCTAACTCACCTAAATCACCCTAACACTCACATCCACACAATCGCACACTTACCTGAATCCGACCGGTAACTTTCCACCGTAACACTGAAAATACCGAAGCAACAGAAACGGACAACCGAATTCTATCCCTAGGAAAAAAATCGAGTTTCTGCTGCTTCGATATTTTGCAGTTTCGCAAAAATAAGTTCGATCAGTCAGCGTTCGCTTTTTTAAGCGTTCGAGGATATAATATAGACCCACATTGCAAGGCCTGAAGCAGGTAGTAAGGGAGGCACCTGATTGTCAAGGAAAGGAGGAATCTGTATATTGGGACAAAGGGTTACTATACAGAGTGGACCCCTGAGGGAGGGTTAGAAGGTGAGAGAGTAGAGCAGTTGGTAGTGCCTAAAGCCTACCGTCTGTCACTTCTAGCCATAGCCCATGATATTGCCTTTGCAGGTCATGTGGGCATAATATGTACAAAGAGGCGTATTATGCAGATCATCTGTTGGCCTGGAATTTCCAGAGATTTAACAGTGTGCTGCAGGACCTGTGAGCAATGCCAAAAGGTAGGCAAGCCAGGAGACAAGGTGAGAGCTCCTTTGATGCCTTTGCCTGTGATTGAGGAGCCATTTCAGAGGGTAACTATGGATATTGTGGGTCCTCTTAGTACCCTAAGTTCCACAGGCAAAAAGTATATCCTAGTGGTAGTGGATAATGCTACATGATACCGTGAGGCAGTAGCTTTGTCCTCCATTGAGGCAGAGAAGGTGGCAAATGCTTTGTTGGCGATTTTCAGCAGGGTAGGTTTCCCAAAAGAAATACTGACTGACAGAGGTGCCGTTTTCAGGTCAGACCTGCTGGCTTGTCTTTGGAAGTTCTGTGGGGTAAAGCACATGAATACCATCCCCAGACTAATGATCTGGTTGAGAGGTTAAACTCTGCAGTCAAGTCCATACTACGGGCATTTGCAGATCAGTTTAAGAGGGAGTGGAACAAATATTTTCCCCATCTGTTTGCTTACAGAGAGGTTCCCCAGGACTCCACAGGTATTTCACCCTTTGGGTTGCTGTATATGCATAGGGTGAGGGGACCTCTAGATTTAATTCGAGATGAGTGGGAAGGTGAGTGCGAGTCTCACAAGGAGTCTTTTGTGCATACATCGTAAACCTCAGGACAAGGCTTAGGGAACTCATGGGCCTGGCCCAGGAGAACGTGGCAGAAGCCCAGCAACAGAAAAAGGTGTGGTATGACAGGAATGCGCGAGCTTGAGAATATGCTGAGGGGCAGCAGGTAGTGGTTCTCATTCCTGTCAGACACAGCAAGCTGCAAGCAGCTTGGGAGGGACCCTACAAGTTGTAAGAAAGGTAAGTGATGTTAATTACATGGTGGAACTGCTAGGCAGAAGGCAGGGGCACAAATTGTACCATGTTAACATGATGAAACCTTACCATGATAGGGAGGCCCTTGTGCTGAGCATTTGCAGTGGATTCCAGGAGGAGTCCGAGGGAGATCTGGGGACTGATCTCCTCATTGAGGCTTGGCCTGACACCTCAGTGGGGAAGGGGTAGCAATGTCCCAGCAGCTATCTCCTACCCAGGTTCGAGAAATCCGAGCAGTGTTGCAGGAATTTGGGGACATGTTCACTGGGAAACCAGGGTGCACCCACCTGGGGCAGCACCAGGTGGATACAGGACCACAAAGGCCTATTAGGCAGGCTCCTTATTGAGTGCCTGAGAGAGTCAAACAGACTCTGAGGGAGGAGGTACAGGCGAATTTGGAACTTGGGGTGATTCAAGAGTCCAACAGTCCATGGGCCTCCCCAGTGGTGCTGGTGCCAAAGAAGGATGGCAGCACCAGGACCTGTGTGGACTACAGGAAATTAAGTAGTCACACAGAGTCAGATGCTTACCCCATGCCTAGGACAGATGAGGCCCGAGAGCAGCTGGGTAGGGCTAAGTATCTTACAACCATTGATCTTACCAAGGGTTACTGGCAGGCGCCCTTGACTCCCAGTGCCAGAGAGAAGTCGGCCTTTGTGACTCCTTTTGGCTTTTATGAGTTCACCAAGATGCCCTTTGGGATGAAGAATGCTCCAGCAACTTTCCAGAGGCTGGTAGATCATATCCTAGCAGGAGCAGGAGGGTTTGCCCTTGCTTACTTAGATGTTATTGCCATCTACAGCCATTCCTTGCCAGAGCACCTTCAACATGTCAGGGAGGTGCTGGGCAGACTACAGAGGGCAGGGTTGACCATTAAGCCGAGCAAATGTCAAGTGGGTATGGCAGAGGTCTCCTACCTAGGAAATAGAGTGGGGAGTTGTAAGATCAGGCCAGAACCTGCCAAAGTGGAAGCCATTCATGCATGGCCTACAACTCTTACTAAAAAGCAGGTGAGGGCATTTTTAGTGACAGCAGGGTACTATAGAAAGTTCGTCCCCAGTTATAGTACCATAGCTGCTCCCCTCACAGACCTGACAAGGAAGAACAGGCCAGATAAGGTAGTGTGGACCCCAGCATGTGAGCAGGCATTCCAGAAGCTTAAAGAAGCTTTGGGAGGACCTCCTGTGTTAGCCAGTCCAAATTACAGCAAAGAATTTGTTGTGCAGGTGGATGCTTCGAACCATGGGGTGGGGGCTGTACTTAGCCAGATTTCCTCAGAGGGGGAAGAGCACCCAGTGGTTTATCTCAGTCACAGGCTCCAACCCAGGGAGGAATGCTATGCAGCTGTAGAAAATGAATGTCTAGCCATAGTGTGGGCACTGCAGAAACGTCAGCCTTATCTGTATGGAAGGAAATTCACTGTTATGACAGATCACAGCCCCCTAACATGGTTAAACAGAGCCAGCCAGCAAAATGCCAAGTTGCTAAGATGGAGCCTGGGGTTGCAAGCATATATGTCATGTCAGTGCAGCACTGCAGTGGGGTTAGCAATGCCAATGCAGATGGGCTGTCAAGACAGCGAACTGGGTAAGGTATACTCAAATAGACCTAACTCTCTCAAGCAGCATTTCTCAAGGGTCACTTGAAAAACTTGCTTGAGTTCTCCAGGGGGGAGAAATGTGAAGGCTGCCAGACTAGCCAGATAGAATTTTGAAGATAATTCTGTCATCTGTAAATATTAATGTGAACCACAGGCTTGTTGTCTTAAATGGAAAAAAACTGCTGTTACATGTGGAACTGCAAAAAAATGTAACGGTGCTCTCTGCTGACCACGTAAAACATGTTGTGACCCTTTGATCTAAAGTCTGCTCCGGCCTGTCTAGATTAAGACATTATTTCTATTGTTTTAACCAAGAGTTAAATTGCTAGATTTAAACATGCAAGTGTATTTTTATTGCTCTGCTTCCTGACCAACTGCAAGATAACAAAAGGAGATGTTAAGAATGTAAATGTAGTTTCTGTTAGCCTGGGAACCCAGGGAAGTGTGAAGAATGATGTGATGGGAACCAGGAATGTGATTTTAAAAACAGAGTGCAAAAAACAGTTATCCGGTTCCATAAAGGTAGTCTTCCTAATCTTGTATACAGCACCAATAATTCCACATATACGTGCTGACAGATTGAACAAACTCAGTCCAAAATAATAAAATTCAAACCTTTATTACATACGAGTACAGATCATCTCCTCACCGGAGACTTCTTCAGAATCAATTAGTATACACAAGTATCACATATTTATATTGAAAAGGTAATCAATTAATTTTCTTAAATAGAATCAATTATCTTAAAGAAATCACTCGTATATTGTGTCCATTGTAATTTCTTACTAAGATAGAAACCTCAAGTAACATCTGTACGAAAAGGGGTACATTTAGATGTGGTAGATGTCCCCAATGTCCCTTTATTGCAGGTGAAAAAGAACTCAAACTCCCTAACTTAAGATTAACATTAAAAGCTAAAAAATACAGTACCTGCTATACCAAGGGACTGGTATATGTAGCATACTGTACTTGCTGCTTAAGTTTTTATATAGGTAAAACAGAAAGGCACCTTAGAAAACGAATATACGAACATATCAGGGATATTAACCACAGGAATGAAAATAATGCTTTATACAGACATTCACTCACATGTAAGCAAGCGAATTTCAAGTTTTGGGTGTTGGAAATAGTGGGGACCTCTGATAGAGGTGGAGATTGGGAAGCTAAACTTGAATATAGAGAAATGATATGGCAGCTAAGGCTGGATGCTTGTAGTGGGAAGGGTTTAAATGACCACATCTCTATTACACCAGCCTTAAAATTGCTAGCACAAGATCCAAAAAGTGTAACAACTAAAAAAACAACTAAAAAAACAATTAAAAGTACTACTAATATAAGTGTGTTATGATGTTATTAACTTTGTATTTTATTAGTGGTTTTCATTTTATTGTATTTATTATATGCATATTTAATCATAATTTATACATATTTATAAACATTAATTCATTCAATATTATCAACATTGTTTACATTAATATTTATATTTATTTATATGACCATATTCATCACACACTGGTTTTATACTGTCTTTTTAAATTACAATATATTTTTTATTTTGGGATACGTGGCACTAACGCTTGACAAGGGATTCAACATTCAATAACTACCATTTAACATTTAATATTTTATACTTCTTGGATTTATCGCTGATAACACTTTCATGTTTTTATAGACACTTTTTTATGTATCTATTCATTCATATGCATAGTTGCACAATTTCTATCTTAGTAAGAAATTACAATGGACACAATATACGAGTGATTTCTTTAAGATAATTGATTCTATTTAAGAAAATTAATTGATTAATTGATTACCTTTTCAATATAAATATGTGATACTTGTGTATACTAATTGATTCTGAAGAGGTCTCCGGTGAGGAGATGAAAGCGCTAAATCTGTACTCGTATGTAATAAAGGTTTGAATTTTATTATTTTGGACTGAGTTCATTCAATCTGTCAGCACGTATATGTGGAATTATTGGTGGTGTATACGAGATTAGGAAGACTACCTTTATGGAACCGGATAACTGTTTTTTGCACTTGGTTTAATTCTTTTTACTTTTCGATTTTAAAAACAGAGAGAATCAGAGGGCATTAAGCATTTTTGTCTTGACTATCCAACTCATCAGAACTGTCTTGCTCTATATGTAAGTTTATCTTAGACTTGTTTTTTCTCTTAGAAATAGCTAGAAACTAGAAAGATTAGACTTGTTTTTCTATGATGTCAGAACGGTACTACTGAATTATTTTAAGTATTTCTCTGTGATCTCTGAACTCAACTAGCACTGTGTAGTAAAATGTTTTGTCCTGTGTTTTTATTAATTAAAATATTTTAAAACCTTTCATCGGTGGCTGTTTTGTGTAGAGATAGTTTAAGCTCTAGAGTACATTGCATGTATATAGTGATCCTGTACCAAGTCACTGTAATCAGCCTTGACTGTTTAGTTATACTACCAATTGGATAATAATATTGCACAGTAATAATTGGACACACTGTTAAGGGCCTTTGGGTAACTGATAAATATTAGCTGGGTGGTGGCAGTGATTTCTACCTTATAGTCTGGGTAAAAGGGGGCATAGCTGAAGAATCTGTGGCAGCCTTCCACATGAGTGTCTGTGTGGTTGTATATCCTCTTCTCGAAGTGTGTGTGTGTATGTGTGTGTGTGTGTGTGTGTGTGTGTGTGTGTGTGTGTGTGTGTGTCAGCTACTTGGGCAGGGACACAATGCACTGGTTGGACAGAGAGTGTGTGCTGGAGGTTGTAACTTGCCCACTAGGCTGAGATCTGGACCCTGTTGCTGTGCCAGTGGGGAGTTTTATTGGGGACCTGGAGAGATAGGGAGAGACCAGCCCCGGACTGACTGTGATCTCTGTGTGCTCTTAAGGGAAATTGCACTTCACTGTGTGTATTTGTTATCCTTTCCTCCTATATGAGATGCCCCTCACTGGTGTTAGTGGTGAGGATTGAGGCTCCTTGATTGCTGGGCCAGGGCACGGGTGTCACACCAGCAGTGATTGTTTTAGTGAATCCAGCTACTGCTCAACACTTTAACCCAGCAGTCCCTATCCACCGGGCCGCCATGCACTGAGTGAAACAAAAAAGTAAAGAATAGACTGTGTGTATGAGAGAGAGTGAGCAGTGAGATAGATCGAGCCATTATTTTACACTCTCTAAACAGCGGTTTTGCTGTTTAGCGAGTGTAAAATAAAAGTCAAGGAAACTGAAAAAATTGCATGCATTTCTGTCCAGGTGTGTGAGTGAATGCATGCATGAAGGTGCGTGTGTAAGTTTGTGTGTAAGTGTAAGTAAGTGTATGTAAGAGAGAGAGAGGAGTGAAAATAATCCCTGGCAACAGCAATGAGGTTTGCATAACTCTCGACCATACCACTCAACCTCTTGCGCAGTACATCTGGACAGAGCCACAATTAATGGGGACAGATTTTAAATGTTGCTTTTATAAACATAAAGTC